>NW_028154389.1:0-36088 GCF_965231275.1 Zosterops lateralis
ATTAGAAACTCCAAAGTTCAGTGAAACAGAAGAAAAGGAATTAAGAAAAATAGGAGGAAAGCCAGATGAATCTGGGAAATGGAAACTTCCTGATGGGAGACAGTTACTTAACAAGCTGCTCACTAGGAAAATATTAGAAAACGTGCATCGAAAATCTCATTGGGTTACCCAAGCTTTGTGTGATCATTTTCTAAGGAATTATGGGTGTATTGGGATTTTTGGATTGGCAAAACAAGTAACTGAAAGATGTATAATCTGCCAAAAGATAAATAAAAAGGTAATGAGGAAAACAACATTAGGAGGTCGGGAGTTAGCTCTCCGACCATTTCAAAGTATCCAAGTGGATTTTACTGACCTTCCCCAAGCACAGAGATGGAAGTTTTTATTAGTGATAACAGACCACCTGACTCATTGGGTGGAGGCTGTTCCCACTGTCAGAGCCACAGCCAATGTGGGATGTAAAACCCTTGTGGAACAAATTATTCCCAGGGATGGAATGGTTAATAGGATAGACTCGGACAGAGGAACACATTTCATGTCAAGAATCTTACAGCAAATAACTCAAGGCTTGGGGATAAAATGGGAATTACACACCCCATGGTACCCACAGAGTTCAGGCTGGGTAGAGGGAATGAACCAATCTTCAAAGAGAACTTTAACTAAATTAATAATTGAAACCCAAATGTTGTGGGTAAAATGCCAACCTTTGGCTTTATTGAGGGTTCAGACCCAACCCAGGTCAGACCTGGGAGTGTCACCTCATGAGATGATGTTTGGGTTACCCTTTCTGACCACCCAACATGACACAGCCACCTCTGACCTCGGGGAAATGGGTGTTAAGAAATATGTCAACACAATTGCAAAAACCCTTGAGAATTTACAGTTAAAAGGGATAATCCCACAAACCACACCTTTAGACTTTAAAATCCATAACATCCATCCAGGGGAGTGTGTACTGGTGAAAACATGGAAAGAACAGTCTTTAACTCCAGGATGGGAAGGTCCTTTCCAGGCATTGCTGAGCCTGAGGCTGTGACCCGGAGCAGGGAACGAGGGGGGATCCAGCCAGCAGCACCAAAGGACCCCTGGAGGAACCGAAGGAATGGACTGTAACATCCAAACCAGGGGACACCAAATTGACTCTTCAATGGGGACTGGGGGGTGATGAACTGGGAGGACCCGAATGATCCAAGGGAGGTACAAAGAATCAAACCTAACTGGGAAATAAGGCCAAGCTTCTATCAGTGGTTTCAAGTGCAGCCTGGACAAGTTCTGAGACACCTCTGATACTCTCCTGTCAGGGTCCACAAACACATGCGGGGAACCTGATGGTTCATTTTAAGGATCTCAGAGTGCAAAAGACACAGCGGGGGACAACTCAGTTTACTTAAACAAAAATGCACCTTTATTTAGTGCCAACAAACGCAATAGTGGGGAGAGAAAATAAAGAATAGTGAGAAAGAGAGAGAAAGAGGGGAAGGGGATTATAGCTACCAAAGTGGAGGGACGAGTCCTCGAGGCCTAGAGATGCCCATAGACGTGATCTTCTCCAGTGGGGTGATCACAAAAGTGAGTGGGGTCTGCAGAGGTTTTATAGGTTGGTCAAGGTGGGGACCAAAGCGAGGGCACAGAGCCAAAGGGACCAAAGTGAGGGCACAGAGCCAAAGAGACCAAAGTGAGGGCACAGAGCCAAAGGGAACCACCTGTGTTGAGGTCGGTGCTCAGGAACAAGCTCCAAACCCCACCTCTGGTACAGACAGACCAGTTTGGACAGGCAGCCTCGGCTCAGTCCACTGTGACCAGTTCCATTGTCCTTGCACTCCGTTCTCATGGAGATGCCACTCCAGTCCTCCCAGACTTGGCAAACGTCCCACCTCAGCCAGGCCAGGGGCTCCTTCAGAGTCCGGGGTCTCAGTCCCCAACCATCGGAGACAGTCGTGAGGCAAATCACATCCTTGGACAGACTCTGACACCATCCCAGTCCTGGTGTCCCCATGTCCCTCCCGTGTCCCTCGAGGATCTTTGGGGACCTTTGGGGACACAGATGAGGAGTGTCCCCATGTCCCTTCTGTTTCCCCATGTCCCTTCCGTGTCTCTCAGGGGGACACAGATCTGGAATGTCCTCAAGACTCTTTGGTGTCCCCATGTCACTCAGGA
The DNA here is from genome assembly GCF_965231275.1 of Zosterops lateralis. Classification (NCBI taxonomy): domain Eukaryota; kingdom Metazoa; phylum Chordata; class Aves; order Passeriformes; family Zosteropidae; genus Zosterops; species Zosterops lateralis. The sequence goes on from NW_028154389.1 coordinate 2,158, forward strand.
GCACCTTGGGGACACAGATCCAGGTGTCCCCATGTCCCTTTTGTGTCCCCATGTACCTCAGAGACACTGAGACCCCCTTGGGGACATGGATCCAGGTGTCCCCAAGAATATTTTCTGTCCCCAAGGGACACTGGGGACACAGATCTGGCTGTCCCCATGTCCCTCCCATGTCCCTCAGGGACAGTGGGGACTCCTTGGGGACACAGATCCAAGATGTCCCCACGTCCCTCCTGTGTCACCATGTTCCTCAGGGACCCCTTGGAGACACCACCCCTGCTGTCCCCATGTCCCTTGAGAACACAGGAAGGACAGGGGGACATCAGAATCCATGTCCCCAAGGAGTCCCCTGAGGGACATAGAGACATAAGAGGGACATGGGGACATCTTGGATCTGTGTTCCCAATCATCGCCAACGTCATTTGGGGACATCAAAAGGTCTTGGAGACATGGGGACACCAGAAGGAACATAGGGATGTCTGGGGTGGAGTCCCCAAGGGGTCCCCAGTCTCCTCAAAGGGTCCCCAGTGATAAAAATGAAAATTAGAAATGTTAAAGATTTGAAGAGTTGAAACCCTTGATTGTCATAGAATAAGTGTATTAATATTTTAAATGTAATAATCTTAAATTGTAATGTAACAGTAAAGAACCACCTCCGTGGTCCCCCTGGAAGGGGCAGTGAGGGGGGGGCTGCTTAGTCGCTGGAAGCCGCCTGCAGGCCCCCCTCAGATGCCGGAGTGGACTGCTCGCTGCCTTGAAAGAGCCTGCACCCCGCCCAGACCCCGGACCACCTTAAGAAAACCTGCACAGACCCCAGAGCAGGCTCGCCCGTCGCTTCGGAGAAGCCCCAACCCCCGCGAAATGCCGGCAGCCCGCAGCTCCCATCCCGGGCAGCCGCCTCCCCCCTGCCGCCGCCGCAGCTCTGCCGACGGGGCGGCCCATCCCCAACCCAACCCGCTCCCCGGGCCACCACCGGACCACTGCTGCTGCCGCCGGCGACATGGCTCTACCGATGGGGCGGCCCGCCTGCCCCGGCCCGGCCCTGCTCCAAAAGAACCCGCTCCCCGAGCCGCGGCGGATCGCTGCTGAGGTGCCGCCACCGGCGCCTCCCCCCCCGCCACCATCAAGCCTGTGGGACCTCCGAGACACCCCCTCTCCATGGAGCGTGGCCATCTCGCTGATATTTGTTGTGAAATGCCATGAGGCTGCTGCAGCCCCTGCCTCACCGGGGTGACCCCATAGAACATGCAGATTAGAAATCCCAAATGCATTCTGAGACCCTTTTAACACCAAAAATCCCCTATAAAGATAAATCTAAGTAAGATTTAAACCCACAAAAACCAGTACTAAGCTGTATATTCCCTAGAGCATCAAAAGAACTAGTTAATCCAATTTTTGTAACTTGCTGTAACCTAAAAATACCAAAGGAAAGGTGAGACCCCGAGGCAAACAAACAGAAATCGGAACTTCTTGAAGACTCCCGGCGTGGGAAGAGTTCTCCAGCTCTGCTGAACTTCCTGCTGCAGAGCTGACCAGGACCCTCCTCCTCAAGGGCGAAGCCGGTTGCGAAATCCCTTGAGCCACCCTTGTAAGAGCTGATTAATAAAGGCATTTTAAGGAGAAAAATATTATCTCCGCCCATTTTTAACACCCAGTGTCTGTCAGGGACATGGGGACACCAAGAAAGACATGGGGACAATCAGCAGAGACAAGGGAACACCTGGGACAGTGTCACCACAGGGTCCCCTGTGTCCACAAGGGTCATGGGGACACAGAAGGAACAAGGGGACACCTGAGACAGTGTCCTTAGGTGACACAGGAGGGACACGGGGACACTTCAGGAGTGTCCCCAAGGCCGGTGTCCCCTCCCAGCCCAGCCCCGGGCCGTGACCATGTGGAGACCCCAAAACATCCCCCAAAGGGGCCTTGGGGGCTCAGCTTTGGGCTCCCGCAGGATCCCAACATCCCCCGGCCCCAAATGGAACCCTCGGGGGAGCCCCCGAGATTTTGGGGCTCGGTTCCGGCAGCCGCGAGCTCCGAACGGCCCCGAGTGGTTGTGCTGCTGCTGCTCTTCCTCCTCTTCATCTCTGCCTCCTTTTCCTCTCTGCATCCTCCTGATTCCGATTCCTCCTTCCCCTGGATCCTCCTCCTTCCTCATCCCGCCTCCTCCTCCTCCTCCATCCCTTCTCCCGCTCCCCCCGGGCCCAGCGCCCCCCTTTGTGCCCCTTTTCCCGCGGGAGGAGCCGCGATGGAGCCGGGGCAGGTCGGGCTGGGGCAGCGCTGGGCTCTGGGCCCGGCCTGGGCGCCTCCCCCGCGCCCCCCACCAAATTCCCCCCCCAGAGCCTTCGGGGGGTCCTGGCGCCTTTTGGGGTTCCCTGGGAGCCGCCTTGGGGTTCAGGAGCCTCCCGAGGCCCCCCCAGAGCCTTGGGGTGACACGGGGGGACACACGGGGGTCCCCATTCCCGATCCAGCCCGGGGCCGCCTCTGCCCCCCCAATCACAGCCCCCCCCAAGTCCCTCCCCAGAGCCCCCCACAAACCCCACCGGGCACAACTGGGAAGCTTTATTGGGAACACTGGGAGCAGCCGGGTGGGGACACAGGGACAGCTCTGGGCACGGGCAGGGGGGACACACGAGGCCCCCAAAATCATCTCGGGGACGGAGCGGGGGGTCCCGGCCGGGCCCGAGGCCACGGGGAGGGGCTGCGGCCGCCGGCGGCTCAGGAGCTCTGTGGGCAGAGAAAAGGGGGTGACACCGGGCTGGGGGGCCCCGGGGGGGCACACACGCTCTGGGGGAGGGGGGACACGATCCCCGGGACCCCCGTTCACCTTCTTGCGCCCGTAGAAGCCCAGCCCCAGTGCCAGGAACACCGAGCCCAACACGAAGCCCCCGATCCCCGTCAGCATCTTGCTGCGGGCGGCGTCCGGCGGCATCTCTGGGGGGTCCAGAGGGGTCAGCACCCCCCAAAACCTCTCACAGACACCCCAAGCCCCTCGAAACTCCCTCTCACTCTCCCCCAGCACACCCAGGAGCCCTCGAAACCTCCTCCCGAGCCCTGCCCGCCCTCCCCACCGCCCACCAAAGCCCCTCCTGGCCCCTCTCACCAGCCCACAGCCCCAAACCACTCGCCCCCCAACAAAGCCCAACAAAACCCCCCCAAACCCTCTCCCAGTCCCTTCCCAGCCCCTCCACCGCTCCCCCACACCCCTCCCAGTCTCTTCCCAGCACAACCCACCTCAGCCCCAGCCCCGCTTGCCCCTCCCCCAGCTCCTCCCAGCCCCTCCAGCCTCACTCCAATCCCTCCCACTTCCACCCGCCGCCCCCAAACTCCCTCCCGCCGCCCACCAGCATCCCCGGGACCCCACACCCCCCTCCCCAGCATCCTCCCGACTCCTGCTCAGCCCTTCCACAGCCCCCAGCCCCTCTCCCAGGTTCAACCAGGATCTCTCCAGTTCCCTCCCACTCGCTCCCAGCACACGCCGGTGCCTCTGCCAGCCCGGCCAGTGGCTGCCCCGTACCCCAGTGCCGCCTCAGGGGCTGCTCCAGGCTGACGTGCTCCACCTGGCACGTGTAGCTGAGCCCGCGCCGGGGCGGCCTTTCCAGCAGCACCAGCAGCTGGTGGCTCCAGTCCCCGTTGGGGACCACGTCGGTGGCCACCACCTGGCCCGACAGCTCCTGCTGGCCCTCGAACCACCTCACCTGGATGTGGGCGGGGTAGAAATCCATCACGGAGCACAGCAGGCCTCTGGCACTGCCGGCCTGGGAGCTGGAGGGCAGCAGCGAGATGGAAACGCTGGGGGGCACTGGGAGAGAGCGGGGACACACTGGGATCAGCTGGGGGCCGCTGGGAGAGAGAGGGGAGGGGCGGTGTGGGCTTGGGAGGGGCTGGGAATGGACTGGGAGGAACTGGGATGGACTGGGATTGACTGGGAGTGACTGGGATTGACTGGGAGTGACTGGGAATGGACTAGGAGGGACTGGGATAAGGTAGGATGGATTGGGAATGGACTGGAGGAGTCTGGGCATGGACTTGGACGGACTGAGATGGACTGGGATAATCTCGGGGGTCCCGGTGAGGGACAGGAGGCCCCGGGGATGGGCACAAGGGGGGCTGAGGGCTCTGGGGTGATTCCCAGGGAGGGTTTGAGGGGCTCCAGGGTCATTCCCAGGGCAGGCCCGAGGGGACACGCTCTGCCCCACGCTCACCTCTGCGCTCCACCAGGAACGGGCTGGACAACTCTCAGCTGTGCCGGCAGTGCCTGTCCACCGCAGCCCGTCTGTGCTCCCTCCATCCCGGGTCGCTGTTCCAGTACGTGGCAACTTCTCCCCACACGGGGTGTCCCCCACGAACAGCCCCATGTCGCTGCCCAAGGGCGGGAGCTGCTCCCGGTTGTAGATGTTCCTGTCCACGAACCTCAGCCGGTCGGTGCCCTTCATGAAGTGACGGCCGGACTTTCCCATCTCCTGGAACAGCGCTGTGTGTGCAGGACACAGGTCCGGGGGTGCCCCCCAGCACCCCACAGTAGCCAAGAGCTCCGGGGCAACCCCAACTCCGCAGCCCCAGTGCCCCACGGGCGCCGTGGGACCCTCCTTCCCGCGCTCCCAGTTCCTCCATTCCACCCTTCTCCGTATTTTCCTCCCCCTTTCCCATAGCTCCCCAGTCCCCAGCCGCCCCCATCCCCAACATCTGTTTGGGGGTCCCACCTCCCCATTTCCCTTTCTCTCCCCACTGTTCCCACCGTCCCGCCACTTCCCCCCTCCCTTCCCGCTGACCCGAGAGCTCCGCGCCCCCAGCCAGGGGGTCCCAGTGCCACAGTCGGGCCGCAGCTGCCGCCACACGCCCCATGGACAGCGCCAGGCGGGTTCTGACACCGCCCCCTCCCCAAATTCCCCTGGCGGGGGGCGCTGGGGGCGGGGCGCGGGTGGAGTCCAGGGGAGGAGCCCTGGGCACTGTGGGTCTGCCTGGCAACTGGGGAGTCATTAGCGTTCTGTGCTCTGATTGGCTTCATTATTTCAGTGCCTTCTCTGATTGGCTGAGGAGAGGCCCGGGAGTTGAGAGAAGGATGGGGACAGATCCCGCCCTGAGCACAACAGACCCAGCCTGGGCACAGGGAGTGAATTTATTACCAACCAAACCACAGCAGCACACGGAGAAGGGAAAGAAATCTCTCCAACACCTTCCCCACACCGAACACGGATCACCAGGACCACGGATCACCAGGGCTCTGCCCAACGGGGTCACTGGGGATCATCCAACGCCGATCCTCCCATGGGGGATGGAGCTGGAGCAGCGCACGAAGCTCTTCCCGCACTCGGGGCACTCGCGGGGCTTCCCTTATGGCGCCTCTGTTGGTGTTGGGTCAAGTCAAAGCTCTGTGAGAAGCCCTTTCCACACTCAGGGCACTCGTAGGGCCTGTCCCTGATGTGGATCCTGTGGTCCTCGATGCCGTGGAAGTTCTTGCTGAAGCTCTTCCCACATTCCAAGCACCAGCAGCGATGTTCCTTAGTTTGGATCTCCTGGTGCTGGGTCAGGTGGGAGCTCAGGCTGGAGCTCATTCCACTTTTCAAGCTCTTCTAGGCTGTCCCACTTAGAGAGATGATTTAAAACAGGCCACTCTGGAGTGATGATAATAATAATCACATGTATCTATCTATCTCTAAAAGCCTGTGCTGAACTCTGGACTCAGCAATGTGCACGTAGGACAGGAGCAGAGAGGCTGAACGGACACCAGGGGAGATGTGGAATGTACGGACAGAGCAAACCCTCTAAAGGCTTTAACCAAATTTCCAGCTTTTCCATCTTTCAAGGGCTTTGGCTGCTGGATTTGAAAGAACTGAGATCTCACCATGAAAAGCAGAGCAGCCTGGAACCAGACACTGCTGTCGGAGTCAGTGTGGACTTGTCACATCTCAGTTTTGAAAATATATTGAGTTAAAAACTCCATTACCCACAACCTCTCCCAGCCCATCCCTCCTCACACATAACAAAATACAATGGAACTCTTTCTGAAGGGTAAAAAATAAAGTAAAATGAACACTGAAAATATTCCCTGCTAAAAAGCCACGTTGAGAAACTCCAGAATAATGAAGTGTGTCCAGCAAAACGTGCTGTCATTTCTCAGGTATTTGGCTCAGTGTCAGCTCAGAGCCGGGCTCTGTCTCGCAGGTACCCAAGTCCCCGGGGCAGCTCTGAGCAGCCTCTGGCGGCTTTCCAGCCCGGCTTTCCCCGGGCTGTGCCCCGGGCAGACACTCGGTGTTTCCGTGGTGCCCCTGCCCTGCTCAGCTCCCCGTGCCCTGCAAAGGCGCCGAGGCTGTGCTGGGCACCCCTGGGTGTCACTGAGCGAGGCAGTGCTGGGCGCCCCTGGGTGTCACTGAGCGAGGCAGTGCTGGGCGCCCCTGGGTGTCACTGAGCGAGGCTGTGCTGGGCGCCCCTGGGTGTCACTGGGCGAGGCAGTGCTGGGCACCCCTGGGTGTCACTGAGCGAGGCTGTGCTGGGCGCCCCTGGGTGTCACTGAGCGAGGCTGTGCTGGGCACCCCTGGGTGTCACTGAGCGAGGCTGTGCTGGGCGCCCCTGGGTGTCACTGAGCGAGGCAGTGCCGAGTCCTGGGGCCCGGGCCGAGCCCTGAGGGACACCTCTCGTCCCCGGCCTCCCACGGGACAAGGAGCCGCTGCCCACAAGGGCCCGGCACGGCCGGCCAGCCAATTCCTGCTGCCCCCAACAGCCCGGGCTGCAGCCCCACGGCTCTGCGGGGCGGGGCTGGGGCTGTCGGGTGGCACCGTGGCCAAAGCCTCCCAGGGCTCTGGGCACGGCACGGGCTACAAGGCCACAAGGCGGGGCTGCTCCGGGCCGCTTCCACTCTGTCCCTCTGTTGTTGGGGGCCGGGTGTGGCCCTTTGTGACACGGGCGTGGTCAGGGCCCTCGGTGATGCAGGACACGGTGGTGCTGTCGTGAATGAGAGTGTTTGAGATTGCTTAAACATCAGGGAAAAGGGCAAAAGTCCGTTTTAATATTTAGCCACAAAGCACAAGTTGGTTGGCAAGATTCACTCTACTGCCCACAGGACAGGTAAGGCACAACAAGGGAAAACAAGCACCAACAAAACCAAACAAAATCCAGGCAACCAAAGGAGAAATGAACTGAGAACTCTCCAGGGGGGTGTGGGTGGGTGTGTGCTGTCTTTGGGTGCAAGAGACAAGAGACAAAGCAGGCAGGGATTAAAGGGAACATGGCCCAAAAGCTGAACAACACTGAGCAGCATTTTATCTTCTACCTTAATTTATAAGATAACTTATACCATAGGCCTAGCAATTCCACAGAGGAACAACACTGAACTTATACCTAACTTAACTTATAACTTAACCTTAACAATTCAACAGAGGAATAACACTTAATAGCATTTAACCTAACTTATGGCTATAACTTCCAAGTTATATTTAGCAACTTAACAAAAAAGCAACCCTTAGTAACACTTAATTTAGCTTATAACTTCCATTTAACAACTTAGCAAGAGAACAACCCTTGGCAGCATTTAAGTAAGTTCATAACTACAACTGACCCTTGCTTACAGGCCTAACTTGGATATCCAAGGCACTTCTGATTTATTAAAAAACTATGGACATTGATCTAATACCAATATCCAACTACAACGGACAAAGACTCTCTAACAGTTTAAAGTTAGAAAGTGTATGTTTATTACGACGCAGGGCAGCGTGCGGGATAGCTCCCAGAAACACACGCGCCATTTACAGATCATCACAGGGTCTTTTATCTTCAGGAGTATTGAATACACAAACTACAAATGCATATTCATAGCTCTGATACCTCCCATTCCCCGCTTCGTATGGTAATTAGCCCAAAGAGCCACCAAGCATGCGTAGTTTGTTCTTTGAAATGGGTCAGTGGTCTTTTTATAGGGTGGGGTCCCAAAATGATGAAGTAAGATTGTCTTCCTCAGCTCTGACTTTTTAAACTTTAGTGTTCGTGACAGCTAAATCCTGTTTTTCCCAGGACTGTTTGATTTATGATTGTATTGTGTTCATAGGGCCTATTGATTATTTAGGATGCAGAAACCTAGTTTGACAGCTCCTCTGATTTATCAGTTCCTTCTAAGGATTATCAGTTCCTTCAGTCTGGCTTCTGTTAGCAAAAGGGAAGTCCTAGCTACATTATCTCAGCACTATCTATTTTGACTACAGTCTTTAATTCTTCTAAATCAATGCCTCAATGAGATGCTTGTGAGAGCCACTCGAGCAGAACAAAACAGTCAGAATGCAGCTTTCATGGCGACCATGCACGATGCCATCAAACAGCAAGGCCATATCCTTGCTGCTGCTTTGACGAAAGGTAAATCTAAGGGCAAGTCTTCACGCAGCAATAGGCTACACAAAATGACTTGTTTCCAGTGCGGTGAGACAGGTCATGCCAAGCGGTCATGCCAAAAGGTGCAACACTGACAATCATGCCACCGAAATTTGCCAAAAGTCGGGAAACTCCATGAACAGCGCGTCACGTCACCGCGCGAAGACACAAGTCGATGCCTTGTCCCAAAAGACGCCAGTGATGGATTTTTAGTTAAAAACAAACCTGCCACTTGGGGGAGTCTTGGTGTGGACGTGGAAACAACTAAAGAAGTTACTCTAAAAGACAAAGAAGTTACCTTGATTCCCACCAATGTTTGTGGCCCATTGTATAGTGTCAAGTCTCTTGTGGGAGGTTTGCTTCTTGGCAGATCCTCCACGAGCAAGCAAGGTGTGGTTGTCATTCCAGGACTCATCGATGCGGACTTTACTGGCCAGGTTCAGATTCTGGCTTATGCCCTGCAACCACCTATGACCATTCCAAAGGGCAGCAAAATTGCTCAGATTGTGGCTCTTGAAAGCTTTTTGCCACATCGCCGACAACCAAAGGAGCCACACCAAAAAGAGAGACTGCATGGAAGTTTTGGCTCCACTGGCCATGAAGTTTTTTTTACTGTGGATTTGAATAATCGTCCAGTCAGAACTGTGATTTTACAGCGTGGTGCTGAACAACTTCAGCGACAGCTTCTTCTTGACACAGGGTCTGGCGTTTCGATTTTGAACCAATTGTATTGGCCTTCTGACTGGCCTTTGCAAGCTCCGACCAATCACATCATCGGAGTGGGCGGAATGAGGATTCCTTCAATCAGCGCAGACCCCATTTGCATCACTTTCGAAGAGGGTCAAGTCATTGTAGCACGACCGTACGTCATGCCCTCGGATCCCAGGATTCGAGGACTGTTGGGCAGAGACGTACTGTCCCAGCTTGGCTTGGTGTTGACCACGGACCCGCATTTTTCTTAGTGGCCACTGCAGAGCAGCCACCCATCCTGAAGATCACCTGGTTGACTGACAACCCTGTATGGGTCGAGCAGTGGCCCATGACTGACACAAGGCTGCAAATTGCAGAACAATTGATCCAGGAACAACTGGATGCTGGACATATTCAACAATCTGTTAGTCTGTGGAACACTCCGATTTTTGTCATCCCAAAAAAGTCAGGCAAGTGGAGACTGCTCCATGACTTGCGGAAAGTGAACGCGCAGGTGCAGGCTATGGGTGCTTTGCAACCAGGCCTGCCAGCACCAACCATGATTCCACAGGGATGTAGCATTGTTGTCATTGATTTGAAGGACTGTTTCTTTACCATTCCACTCCACTCACAGGACACTCAACGTTTTGCTTTCACAATTCCGTCCACGAATCGAATGGCTCCAACAAAAAGATATGAATGGGTCGTTTTGCCGCAAGGAATGCGAAATTCTCCATGCATGTGTCAGTTGTTTGTTGACTGGGCCTTGCGACCAATTCGTCAGCAACTCTCTGACACATTGATCTATCACTACATGGACGACATTTTGATTGCGTCAAAGCGCCCATTGTCGAAGACAAAGATTGACTGGTTGATTTCACAATTAGAGCATCAAGGACTGAAAGTTGCGCCTGAAAAGATACAACGATCAGCTCCTTGGAAACATTTAGGATGGCTGATCACAGATGCGCAAATTCGTCCCCAAAAGATCACTTTACATGACAACATTTCCACCTTGCATGATGCTCAGAAGCTTTTTTGTGACCTGCAATGGGTTAGAACCATTGTTGGCATCACCAATGATGACTTGCAACCGTTTCTGCCATGGCTTCGTGGCAGTGATGCTGACAGTTTGCGAGTTTGTACCCCTGAGCAACAGAAAGCTTTGCTGACGGTGTCAGAAAAGCTTCAACGTGGTTGGAGTGCACGTCGTGTGGAACTTCTTCTGTTGTTGCTCTTTCTGTCCAACGCTGAAGCTTGTCCGCTTGCCACTGTCTTTCAATGGCAAAAGAAAAAAGGGGAGAATGACTCTGAACAAAAACCTGAAAGATTTGACTCTGACCAAAAAATAGCCTCTGATTCTACAGCAACTGTTATTGAGTGGGTGTTTCTGCCTGTGCAGCCAAAGTGTCGTGTCATGAGCAGGACGGATGCTTTTGCTGCCTTGATAAAGAAGGGCAGAGACAGAATCATTGAAATAGACGGGAAAGAACCAGCAGACATCAGCATTCCCGCAAGAGATGAAGACTTGGAGTGGTTGTTGAGGCACTCAGTTGCATTGCAGGAAGCATTGTTGGGATTTGCAGGTGTGGTTCACAACAGACAGCCAAAAGGACCAATGTGGCATCTGATCACGAGACACCGTTGGTTGGAGAGACCTTTGTGTTCACTGAGACCAGTGAAGGGCAGAACGGTGTTCACAGATGCTGGCCGAAAAATGAAAAAGGCCGCGTGTGTCTGGCAACAAAAAGGAGAATGGCTGCAACATGTGATTAAGGGTGAAGCAGGAGATACCCTGCAAACCCTTGAATTGAAGGCTGTCTGTTGGGCTTTGCAGACCTGGAATAAGGAACCACTCAATGTTGTGTCCGATTCTTTGTACGTGGTTGGAGTTGTGCAGAGAATTGAGGATGCACTCCTCAGGCAAACCCAGAATCAACATCTTGGAGAACTGTTCCTGCAGCTGAGAAATGTGCTGAGGCAACGCCATCATGTCTTCTGTGTGATGCACATTCGGAGTCATCAGTGCGACAGAGGTTTGGGAGAGGGCAACGCACGAGCTGATGCTGCAGTCAGCGGTGTCGCCCATGCTCCTCCCGAGAACAAATTTGAAAGGGCTCGCAACAGCCATGAGACATTTCATCAAAACGCACAAGCCTTGCACCGACAATTTCAGATTCCCTTGAGTGATGCACAAGGAATTGTGCGTGCCTGCCCTCAATGCAGTCACCACAGGCCTGGACTGGGACTGGGCACAAATCCAAAGGGACTGAAAGCTTTAGAGTTGTGGCAAATGGACGTGACTCATGTCCCAGAGTTTGGGAGATTGAAATACGTCCATGTCACTGTTGATACGTTTTCAAAATTTATTTGGGCAACAGCACAGCCAGGGGAAAAAGGTTTGCACGTAGAGAGACATCTGTCTGCTTGTTTTGCAGTCATGGGTGTGCCTGTGGAAATCAAGACCGACAATGGTCCAGCCTATGTCGGCCGACGAATTGCTAGGTTCATGCAGAAATGGGGGGTGAAACACTACAGGGATCCCTCATTCGCCCACAGGACAAGCCATTGTTGAAAGGGCAAACTGCACCTTGAAAGAATACCTTGCAAAACAAAAGCAGACCGATGACACTGACGTAGTTATTGTTTACTTTTTTTTTGTTTGACAAAGGTATTGTTTACTTTAAATTATTTATGTTTAGCAAAAGGTCGGGAAGAACCTGCGGTTGTGATACATCATCACGCAGTGAAAGAGGGAAGGCCGCAGGCAATTCCAGGACTGTATGTTTATTACAAAAAAATGCAGACGGGTGAATGGCAAGGACCAAGTCAAGTGTTGTTTAATGGTCGTGGATACATGTGTGTATCCACAAAGGCTGGTTCTGTCTGGGTCCCGAGTCGATTTACCCATGCGTGTCCTCCGGCAAAAATACCATCGAACAGTGAGAACAATCAAGAGGACAATCAAGATGACAATGATCTACCTGGAACATCATCCGATAATCCTGAACCTTCTGAACCTAGTCAAGATTAGTTTTAGAGTGTGTGAATTTATTAACATCGTAAGTTAAGAATTTTTAAGGAAACACTGGGAAAAGGGAATCATTTTGTTTATTATCATAGTTGTATTAATAGTAGCGCCTCGTGTGTTGTAGTGTATGTAAAATGCCATTGGTCGCGTCCTTGACTCGGTCTGGGTAGTTCAAAAGAAAAAAGGGGATTTGTTGCTAATCTCCTCAGGGTAGGAGATCATGATTTATGTCAGAATGTTGAACTACCCTGACCTGAGGCCTGGTCAAGGCCTGGTTTGAGGCCTTGTCGGGGCCTTGGAGCCATGACGCAGATAAAATTCTTTTAGGGTTGTGGCGCAGTTAGAAAAGAGTTCTTAAGGTGTTTGGGAAAAGATTAAGGTTTGAAGGTTACTGGGTGAAGTAGTTAGTAGGCACATGTGTAGCCACCTTAATTGTAACTAAAATAATGTGTGTTTGCATTCTTTTTCTTGCTATATGCCAATCACTGAGCTATCCAAACTGTAAACTATATAGAGGTGTATAAAAGACACCATTTCTCTTGAAATAAAGGAGTTGCGTAGTGTTAATCACATTGAGCGGACCTACGTTTTATCTGTCCAGTCCTCCCTTTTTCTATCAAGGTTTCCCTGGCGAGATCGCCATGCCTCAGATGAGGCAACAGACCCCTCGGTGCTGCTCCAAACAGCCCTCGGTTCTGCTCTTTTAGTGTCAGGGAGCGGCCACTGCCAGTGCGGTTTCTGTTATTTTTTATTCTATTCTCTACTGCCGCTGCTTCTCGCCACTCTCGGTGCAGTTCTTCCGTGACACGGGCAGCGCGGAACCCTCGGTGCGGTTCTTTTCTTGTATTTTATTCTATTCTCCATGTTCCATTCTATTCACACCTTGCACCCGCCTCGGCGCTGCCCTTCTGCTCACACCCAGCAGTGCCCATCCCACAGAGCGGCTCTTCAGTGAAACCGGGCACCGAGGACCCCCCAGTGTAGTTTTTTTATTCTATTTTACTCTATTCTCTGTATTTTATTGTATTCACCCCCTGCCTGTGCTTCGGTGCAGCTGCTTCAGACATGAGCAGGAGAGATGCCCTTGGTGCAGCCCATTGATTGCATTTTAGTCTCTTCTCTCTATTTTAGTCTCTTTTTTCTTTCCCACCTCGCCCGTCTCGCCGAGCGACTCCTCCAGGGACCCGGGGCGGCACAAAGCCCTCGGGGCAGCTCCTGCCCGGCACGAACCGGCGGTGCCGCTGACGGGGCCGCAGCGCGGCTGCCCCGGGACTGCCCCGCGCCTCAGGGCCGGGCCGAGGAGTGACCGCACGGCTGGGGAGGGACCCCGCTGGACAGGGCAGGGTCTGACCCCATGGACAGATCCCACGCCGGAGCAGGGCAAGGCTTCCTGTCCCTAAAGGGGGAAGCAGCGGCACAAACTGACCGTAACTCCCATCCCTTCTCCCTGCACCGCTGGGTAGAGGAGGGAGAGAACCGGGAATTGTGGTGAATTTTCACATTCGTCGTTATGAAGCAGAGTCACGAGTGGAGCTCCTCCTTCAGCTTCAAACGGGGGAATCCAACTTGGGCTCTGGGATTTCCAAAACCTCAAGGTGTTACTTGGTACTGGACACTTTAGTTTAGGCAAGATGAGGCCCTTCTGCAGCAATGTCTCTCTGTTTATTGTCTATTTCCCCCCAGCCCTTGTCCCCCTCCCGGAGGTTTGCAGGAGGAGCCGTCCCACAGCCCTTCCTGCCCCGGCACCCGCGGCCACTCCGGTGCCATCAGGCCCCGGCTCCAAGGGAAACCACAAACCCCTCTGGAAATAAACCCGCTCTGGGGGAAAACCCTGCAGGCGGATTGAATCCCACGGACAGCCAGGGCTGAGACTTGGAGATTCCAAATGCTCCAAGGGGCCGGAGGGAACCGCGCTGGGGCCTCGGGGCCTCCCTGGCGGCACCTCCGAGACCCCCGAGCAGAGCGACCCCTCCCCCCCACAAAATCCACAGGTTTGGGTCAGCTGAGGAAAAGAGCTGGAAAAAGGGACTGGAAAGGGAGTGGACCCCGAGAGGACCCTCAGCCATCGCCCCAAAAGGAAGAGTTTTCTGCAGGAAAGCTACAGGAAAATCCAACAGAAACCTGGAAGAAGCCGGGGATGGGGAGGGGACTCAGAGCCTAATTGGGAAGAAAAGTTTAATTGGGGCAAGGAAAGTCTTATTGTGGGGAGAAAATGCGAATGGAGGGGATTTGAATGGGAGGGGATGATCTGAACTGGGGAGAGAAAATGAAGTGGGGGAGGATCCCCCAGCCCTCAGCTGTGCCCTGAAGGTGCTGCCAGAGGTTCCCCTGCTCCGACCCCCCAGGCTGGGGATGTGGAACTGCCGCTGCACCCCGGGAATGTCTCAGGATTGAAACTCCATTCAAGCTTTTATGGTCCCAGTCACTCCCAATAAGGTCCCAGTTGTCCCCAACATGGTCCCAGCTCCTCCCAGTCATGCCCTGTATGGTTCCTTTCACTCTCAATCCCTCCCAGTAGGAGTCCAGTACGGCCCCAGACACTTCCAGTATGAACCCACTCACTCCCAGTCACTCCCTCTAGGATGCCATTTGGCCCCATTGTGGTCCCAGTTGCACCAAGCATGATCCCAGAATGAGTCCAGTCACCCCCAGTATGATCCCAGTAACTTCCAGGCATTCCCAGTATGAGTCTGGTTTGATCCCTGTCACTCCCAATATGATGCCAGTCACTCCAGATCCTCCCAGTATTATTCCAGTCACTCCAAGTGTGACCTTGTCTGTCCCAGTACGATCCCAGTATGACCCCAGCTGCCCCCTGCATCTTTCCAACTGCGCCCTTTCACCACTGCTACGGTTCCAGTCACTCCCAGTATAATTCCAGTTACTCCCAGTACAATCCCAATCATGCCCACTATATGCCAACAGCACCAAGTTGCCCTCAGCATGTTCCCAGTAGTCCTCAGTGTGGTCCCAATAAATCCCATATGATCCCTTGTGCCCCAATTCTGGTCCCGCTGGGTCCCAGCCCTGGTATATCCTGGTGTTCCAGTCTGTCCCAGTCCATCCCAGCCTGTCACATTCCGTCCCAGTCCCTTCCCGGCAGCCGCCGCTGTTTCCCGGATCCTGCGCCCCCCCGCCCCCGAAAGCGGCCCCCGCACCCCCCAAGATGCTGACGGGGATCGGGGGCTTCGTGTTGGGCTTCGTCTTCCTGGCGCTGGGGCTGGGCCTCTGCCTGTGCAAGAAGGTGAGGGGGGGTCCCGGGGGTCGTGTCCCCCCTCCCCCAGAGCGTGTGTGCCCCCCCCCGGGGCCCCCCAGCCTGGTGTCACCCCCTTTTCTCTGCCCACAGAGCTCCTGAGCCGCCGGTGGCCGCAGCCCCTCCCCGTAGCCTCGGGCCCGGCCGGGACACCCCGCTCCGTCCCCAAGATGATTTTGGGGGGTCGTGTGTCCCCCCAGCCCTGCTGTCACTCTGTCCCTGCCCTACTGCTCCCAGTGTTCCCAATAAAGCTTCCCAGTTCACCCCAGTCTCGTTTATTGGGAGGCTCTGGGGAGAGACTTGGGGGGACCCTGCAGAGGGACCATGATTGGGGGAGGAGAGCAGAACAGGCCCCCAGATGGATCAACAATGGGGACCCCCTGTGTGTCCCCCCTGTGTCACCCCACTCTGGGGACTCCTTGGGAGGCACCTGAACCCCAACATGACACCCAGTGAACCCCAAAAGGCACCAGGATTCCTCTAAGCCACCAGGGAAATTTGAGGACAGGGTGCATGGGGGGCACCCAGGCTGGGCCAAGAGCCCAGCACTGCGCCAGCCCAACCTTCCCTGCCTCTGGGGACTAGAAAGGAGGACTGGGACCCCTCCTAATGCAATTTGGGGGTCCCAGCCAGCCCCTTCCCCCACTCTTTCAGGTCCCAGCTACCTCTTTTTCCCCTCTCTTCCACAGCCTTCCCCACTGCCCCTCAATCCACCACCCCTGTCCCCATGCTTGGTTTTGGGGGGTTCCAGGCCCCTCCTGCTCAGTCTGGGGGTCCCATCCACCCTTTCCCTTAATTCAGGCAGTTCCTGGCAGCTTTTTCCTGGGAGGAATCCCTGAGTTTGGGCATTTTTGGGGTGCAGTTTTGGAGAGGGACAGCTCTGTCTGGCTTTCCCCTCCCTGTTGTGGCCTCTCAGCTGCCCCCAACACCCTGGGGCTGCAGGTCGAGGTCAGGGGCTCCTTGAGCAGGGGCCCCAGAACCTCCACCCGTGTTGCAGCCTGTTTTTATTGTGTTTTCAACTGCAGCTCAGTTTCAATGGTCAGTTCTATAACACTCCGCCCCCTATTTTGTATTGTTCTAGTGTTATTTATCCCTAAGGGGTTGCCCCTTTCCCCCTGTATTGTTGGTTTTGCCCTGGTTGTTTATCTTCCCTAGACCTGCCCTGCCCTCCTCCTACAGAACTGTCAATCCTTCCCTAACCCTGACCCCCCAACCTTCCACGCCCTAGTGGTTACTTTGGGCTGTTCCCTCCCCTTGTGTTCTTTCACTGGTCTATGTATTGTACTCCTGCCTTGTGTTCCTCTCCCATGTGACCCTTATTGCTTGGAAATTGTGTCCTCTCCCAAGACCTCCCCCGCTTATAAGCCTCTGCCAGCCCAGGTTCTGCCCCCTTTTTCTGTCCCCGACCCTCCGGGGAATAAACACCTTTGGAAATCACAATGGAGGCCTCTCCCTGTTCCTTATCCCTGCCCATGGACACAACTCCCATCTGTGCCCCGCAGCTGCTTCATGCTACAGCCACAGCCACACCCCGGATGGCGTCAGCCCTGGGGGGGCGGCCACTCTTGGGGACGGTGCCGGGAGCAGCTGGGCAGAAGAACTCCGGCCTCGAGTCACACCAGGGTCTCCCAGCACAGCCAGAGCCGCTGGGCCTGGGGTCCCCAAAGCCCTCAGCAAGCCCCAAGGCCCTCCCAGGAACCCTCAGTTCCCTCAAACCCAGCATCCCCCACAGCCCCTGCAAGTTCCCCCCATGGCACCGGCCATGGCCATGTCCCCACACGTCACTGGCCATGTCCCACCCTGTCCTCACCCGTGGCTGTCTCCCCACAATGTTTCCATCCCTGTCATTGTCCCCCACGGCCTCATCTGTACCCGTGTTCCCCCCGTGTCCCCATGAATGACCATGTACCCCCCAAATATCCATGTGTCCCCATGTCACTCTCCATGTCCATGTCCCCTGTCATCCCAACCATGTCTTAGTTCCATGTCTTTATTTTTACCACAGTGTTGGATATTTTAAATGAAGATAAAGGAAAAGCAAATGAAGGCCAAAAGAAAAGGATTTCCCTGTCTGGGCCAGCTGAGGATCCACATGCTTAGATGGGAGGGAAGTACCATTTTTGGAGGGGTTTCCACCACAATCTCCAAAATCTTGGTCTTTGCCCCAGACCATCACCATTTGGCTGTGGAAGACACTCTTGGGCAATAGGAAATCAAAATCATCGAATCCCTGAGGTTGGAAAACACCTCCAAGACTATCCAGTATTTAATGATGCCCCCATGTTGGAGTTGAGACGGCCATGAACTCAGAGTGCTTCAACAAAAACTTCAGAGGCCTTCAAGTATCAGCACCTTGTTATCTAGAAGTTCTTCACACCTTTTCTATGTAGCAATCCTCCAGGCAGCTCCACACAGCTCAGGCTCTTTTTCTCCTTCTTCTCTCTTTCTTTGGCAGTTCCAGCTCACTGCTTCCTGTCCCTAGAAAAGCCACTGAACCCTGTCTGTCCCTCATGCAGTGGCTCACCTTATCTGTCCCTTGCCCAGCCTCCTGTCCCTTCCTCCTCACAGCACGGCCAGCAGATGCCAACTGACTCTCTACCAACTAACTCACTTTTGTATCACACCCATAGCTGTGAGGGCAAGGCTGTTCTCACTCTTCAGTAATTAACACAGCTGCAATATATAGGGGCAGGATTGCCCTTAGCACTACATCTCTCTCCCCATACCCCCAGAAGACAGAATTGAACACAAAAGATTTTCTGGGGTTGAAAGACAACAAGTCTGCTCCCCCCAGTGAATTCCCAATGTCTGTCTGTGTCCCAATGGATGTTCCTGCCCCCGTGTTCATCCAGGTGCCCACAGGGAGACAGGAACCAGTGCAGCCCCCCCAGCCAGGTGTCTTCCCAACACGGATCACCAGGACCACGGATCACCAGGGCTCTGCCCAACGGGGTCACTGGGGATCATCCAACGCCGATCCTCCCATGGGGGATGGAGCTGGAGCAGCGCACGAAGCTCTTCCCGCACTCGGGGCACTCGCGGGGTTTCCCTTATGGCGCCTCCGCTGGTGTCTGGTCAAGGTAGAGCTCGTGGAGAAGCCCTTCCCACACTCAGGACACTCGTAGGGCCTCTCCCCGGTGTGGATGCGCCGGTGCACAGTGAGGAGTGAGTTGTGCTTGAAGCCCTTCCCACAGTCGGGGCAGCGGAAGGGCCTCTCCTCTGTGTGAATCCGCTGATGGACGAGGAGATCAGAGCTGACCTGAAACCTCTTCCCACACTCAGGACACTCGTAGGGCCTCTCCCCGGTGTGGACACGCTTGTGTTTTCTCAGATGAGAGCTCCATCCAAAGCTCTTCCCACATTCCCCACACTCATAGGGCCGTTCCCCAGTATGGACTACCTGGTGGCGCATAAGGCTGGTGCAGTTACTGAACCTCTTCCCACATTTCCCACACTCAAAGGGCCGTTCACCAGTGTGGATCTTCTGGTGCTGGATCAGGTGGGAGCTCCGGGTGAAACCCTTCCCACATTCCAGGCACTTGTGGGGCTTCTCCCCTCCATGAGGCTTCTCCACCAGCTCTGAGCTCCGCCTGGATCTCCGGCCGCCCTCCTGGCACAGGGCGGCTCTTTCCTCCTCGCAGCTCCCTGGGCTGGGTTTGCAGCCCCTCCTCCTGCGGGATCTCTGGGGCTTTTACTCCTCCTCCATCTGGGCACTCCTTGGCAATGAAAAATCCTGGTTTGGGGAAAAAACAAATGGAGAGCACTTTAGGCTGGGGGTTCCTCCTTCCCCAAGTTATTCTCAAGAAGTCAGTGGGCACCGTGTGTCTGTGAAAACCTCCAAAACACCAGGATTCAGCCCAAAAGTGCTCCAAACATCAAGATAAAATTTAAAAACTCCCCAAACATCAAGACTCAGGGAAAAGCTTTCCCCTCCCACAGCCCGGGGGCGGGGCCTGAGAGCGCGGGGCGGGTGTGGGCCGTGTGCACAGCCCGGGCCTCGCTCGCCGCCATTGGCTGCTTCTGCCGTCACTGCGGGATCTCGCGCGCTGATTGGGCGGAGCGGGGCCAAGCCCGTTGCCGGGGCCGCCCCCCGGGCGCCCGTGGCTGGGCAGAGGCGCCATTGTGGGAGCGCGTGTGCGGGCCCGGGAGCGGCGGCAGCGGCCGGAGCCCAGTGAGGCGGCACTGGCGGAGCTCGGAGGCGGCCCCAGCGCAGGTGGGAGCCGCGCTCGGTTCTGCCGGGGCTCGGGGCTGGCTGCGGGCGGAGGGGGCGGCAGGGGGCTCCGGCGGGTTCCTTGTGCCGTGTCGGCGCCGTGTTGCCCGTGGCCTGAGGGCGCTGCGGGAGCGGCTGCCCGCGCTCTCCTTCCCGCCGCTGCCTCGGCAGGAGCCGCTGCCGGAGCAGCGCCGGCTCGTCCCGGTTCCTGTGGGGAGGACGGAGGTGGCCGCCCTGTCCCCGGGGGGGGCTGTGCGGGAAAATTCCCAGAAGTGGCCAGAGGTTTGTGTCCCCACAGGAGCCCGAGGAGTCCTGTAAAAGTGACTTTATTCCTGAACAAAGGGAGAGGCCGTGCGGCCTTTGCTGGGGGGTCTCTCCAATTGTTGTAGGACGCGGCCTCCTTTTTCTCCTGATTTTCCCTTCTGCATCTCCCTGTCCCTTTGCCCCATGGCGAAGGTCCTTGGAAAGTTCCGACTTCCCGATCCGCCTCCTGCATGTCCTCGTTAATATGCGCCCCCCTTTTGTAGAACATCCGATATTCCCGGCTCTGCTCGGTCTTTGTTCTTCTTCTCCGTGTTCAGGAATTTCGCAGGGCCTTGGCTGAGCACAGTCCGTGTCAATGAGGAACATTTTCTGAAACTGATGGATTCTCCCGTTGCTCCCTTATCTCCCAGTCCCCGGCCCTGTCTCCAAGCAGATTCACTCGTTGACTCTGTTTTTTCTTGCTGGGTCCTCTTTGGTTTTGGGATTATTGTCAGTGACCTCAACTCTGAGAAAAACGAATATTCAGTCTTAGAATATTTTTCAAAAGTTCAATAAGGGAAAAAGCAGGACCATGTCCCGCGCTGGGTGTTCCTGGCGATCAGCCAAGGGACCCGTGGGTGCATTAAGACAGTGTTATCTCTGTACTGTTACTTTACTAAGGCACATACATGTTCATGAGTTTCATGCATTATTCAAATATTCTTGGTAGCTTTCATTGTTATAGAAACTTTGCTTTATTTTGGGTTTCTGTTCTGGCTTATCTAAATAACATCCTGTGGATCAGGTCAATATATTTTATTTCTTCTTGTGGCTTCATCTTGTTGTTTCACACTTCCCAGATACTGAACAGGTAACAAATTCTTCTCTAATTCTTCTCCCGTGCTCTGGTTGGTGTCACCCTTATCACTTGGAGAGGTCAGTCAGCAGATGTGGGAAACAACCTAATTGCTTTACACAGTTCTCTCGGTTACAAGAAGGATTTTAACATTTTATATTTTGCTAAGGCCTGTGGTACAATACATTCATCACATAATTATTTCTATAAGCTGTAAGGTGAATACATCAACATAACACTCATCATACTACTATTTCCATGGGCTTTACTGTGCATACTAAAATGAGAAATAAGTTTTATTAGCAAGCAGCTAAAAGAGATTATAAATTCCACTGTACTTGAAATCAATAACCACATATAAAGACTAATGTACAAATGTCAAAGCCAATATTATCGGGTCATTTTTAACAGTTCCTGTCCTTTTGTAGCCGTGTGTGGCTCAGGAGGCCTGGCTGCCACCTGCATTCCCTTGCTCAGCTGTGAATGAGCTGCCCTCAGCAAGGTGTGGTGCAGGGCCCAAAGATGAGAGTTGCTGTAGCACAACAGAGGAGAAAGAGCATTCCTTTAACCCCTGCTGTGCCAGGGAGCCACCAAACCGTGTCCCATTCCCATCCTTTCCACGTTTGGACCGGAACATGAGCTGCTTTCTTATTTCCTTTGTTTTCTGTTTCCCCACTTTTCTGTTGTCATCTCTTTGCCAACAGCATCTTGAGTCATTTGCTTTTCCACCCTGTCCTCCTCCTTCTGCTCACAGATAATCTGATCCCAGCCCGTGGTGAAATGTTGTGTTCTTGGTTTGAGTGGATTGGTGGGCCAGACTGAGGAGCTGGATCTGTCTGGTTGGTTATTATTTCGTGGACATCTTGTAATCTAATTGTGCCATTGGAATGATCAATGTGTTCTCTGGCTCCTGGTATGAATTGGTTTGGGTTCCCAGGGGCTGGTCCAGGGTGTTGTAGGATTTGTTGTGGTGGCCGTTCATCTTTTCCCCATTTTTGGGGGCTCCCTCCAGCCAGGGCTGCATCAATTGATCTCTTTTCTCTAATTAAATCATCCCAGACTTGGATTCCCAAGTGATTTCTCTGAGCCTGTGGTAGCACAAACAGCCCAGTGGTCTGATGCTCCCTGTGTGACACAGACAGTGCCAGCACATGTTGGAGTGGGGAGAGGGATGATTCCCCCCACTTCTTGTAGTGAAGTTTTCACACCATTCTCCACTGGCTGTTTCCCTTTGCAGCTGAAGCAATTTGTGTTGCAGAGTCAGATCTCCTCCCTGTGGGCTCTGCCTTTGGCTGTGCCAATTCCATCTGTGCAAGCAGGCAGAGCTTGGGCTGAGGGGCAGAGGGAATCAGCCCAATTCCTCCCGCAGGCAAGAAGAGCCTGGTGCACTGTCCCCACTTTTCCCCAGCAGTGTTAATTTGCATTTCTAAAGCTCCTCTCCTGGCTGCCTGGAATGGAGCTTCTCTTCCAGAGCAGCCACTGAATGACTCACATGTGCCCCCCCACAATCTGCTTTTGTTTTAACTGTTAACTTAACTGCTTAATTCTTTTACCTGTTTATGCCTTAAAGGGTCACCTTTAAAGCCCTTCCAGTTTTGCAAAATGCGGCCTAAAGATGAACATCGAAAAACCCAAACAGAAATTTTGCCATCACTAAGAGCCTCACACAAACATAGACAAAAACATTTCAAAGTAATCAAGTTTTATTTACTTTTCCTCTTAGGAGTAGGAATTGATTCTCACCCCTGGTCCAAACATAACTGACAATATAAAAGCAGGATTATCATGAGAAATTATTCTGGTGGTGAAATCTTGTCCCAGAAACTGCGAGAAAAACAGAATTTGTCCAACAATATTTTTAGTGTTAGAGAGTCAAGGCATTACTTGATTTTGGCCAGGATGTGCAACAGAAATCATTTCATCCACTCGTAGCCAGGGTGTGCAGAGAAAATCATTCCATGACACGTGAGTTTTACTGGATTTTTCCTAAACTTTCTACATGAACCCATAGAAATCCATTGGTTTGATGTTCATTGCTTCCAAGTCGCTGAGTTCTGAGTATTGGGTTTCCTATTGGAGCCGGATTTCTTTGCCTCTGATGTTAATTAGGTCCTCACTCCTGGATTTCCTCATCAGCCTTTTCCAGACCAGGTGTCTCCAGCTATTCCAGGGCAGTGTCTGGGGCAGATGTTGGTTGCTGTTTGCTGATGGTCGTTGATGTTTTGTTGATGGTCGTTGTCTTTGTGGGTGTCTTTTGGGCTATTCCCAGTCTGCTGAGATGTTAAACTCATCTCTGTTGAGTGGTGTAACATCCTTTAAAAGATAATATTTAAAATTCCTTTCCCAGGGCAAAGGCAAACCAAGCCTGACTAGAGAAATAAGATTTTTTTTGAAAATTTGAACTTGGTATATTTTGGAGCAATGTGATCCCATCCAGCCCCGTGTGTGAGTGTGACTGAGAGCCAGAGTGGAATTGTCCCGTTGTGTTCCCCAGCCCCTGTGGCGAGTGCAGGCACAGAAAGCCCTGAAGCTGAAGCAGTGGCAGCAAGGCTGGGCCCCCAGTGTCTGGAGATGGCCCAGGAGGTGCCCAGGCAGACTATTCCAGCAGAGGATCTGTGGGCAGGCACAGGGGCTTCCCCCGCTGTGGAGCCCTGGCTGCTGCTCCGGTGCCTTCAGGGCGGGTCAGTCGTGGCCTCCCATCCTCCTCCTGCAGCCGGGAAGTCCAAATCTCCTTTGGGCCTTCCGAGCCCTTGAGCCCAGGGTGAGGGGTCCCCCCGTGCTGAGCTGTGCTGGGGCTGTTTCTGTGCTCAGGGACACTTGGGATGGGCCACTTGGCCCCCAGTGGTGCTTCTTCCCACTCCTCAGGCAGGGCCCCATGTCCTGGTTGGATGGTGTGAACAGCAAAGTCCCAAGGCAGGGTCTGTGCCAGCCCAGCTTCCAGTGGGAGAGATTTCACAGGAGACAGGATTCTGGCCACAGGCTGCTTTAAATACACATCCCTTATCTCCAGCCTGCACTAGGTGGAGAATTGCCAGGGGAAGGAATTCCAAAGATCAATTCCAAGGGAGATAATTGAATATCTGCCCTGGATCTGGCTCTTATTCTTGCCAGAGCCAATGGCAAAAGCCCCACCTGTGGCATCTTGGTTTCTGTCAGCAGCTTCCAAAGGTGTTTCTTTATTTCCCCATTCATTCTTTCTACCTGACCTGAGCTCTGGGGGTGCCAGGGGTTGTGGAGGTCCCATTGTGTTCCTGAAGCTGCCAGAACCCCCTGAAGGATCTTTCCTGTAAAATGAGTTCCCCTATTGTAGTTTATTGCTTCCACAGTCCTTTCTCTTGGAATTATTTGTTTCAGAAATACCTTTCTAAGTGATCCAGTGATTACTGAAGAAGTCAGAATTGCTTTTGGCCCCCTGTTGGGTGACATGGTGTCAGCAGGAGATATTTCAGCCTTCCTGCTCAGGGCATTTCAGTCCCAGGCTCTCACAGGCACACACAGCTCTGCCGGTTGAGCTGACCATGTGGGGGGTAACCTGTGCTTTGTCTGATTCCCTTTCCTGAATAACAGCGTGTCTTGTAACTCTTTTCCCTTCTGCTGCCCTTGGAGCCCCATCCAGAAACACCTTTTCTCCCTGAGGCCAGGGAATGTCTCATCAATCTCTCCCAGCCTGGCTCTGGAGCTCTGTCACCTCAGTGCAGTCATGGGTTTCTCCCCAGCCCCTGTGCAGGCTGTTCCAACAGGAGGCTGGGTTAAACCCTTCCCCTGTCCTCACTTCTAAATCCTCCTGTGCCACTGAACAAGTTTCCTGCTGGAATAACCCAGCCCTGCTCTTTTGGTTCTCAAAGCCTGAACTTGATGCCAGACTTGGACAACAGGAGATCCTTGTGCTGTCAGTTTTCAGGCCTCAGGTCCCATTCAAGCTGTGGCTGCACAATTCTGCAGACAGTGGGGCCACTCTGGCCACTGGCTTAAACATTTTAGCACAAGAATTCCTTTGGCCTGGCCCTGTTTAACACTCACATACAATTCCAGTTCATTTTCTGAGTCTGGAGGAGCCATGGCTTGAGCATCAATAATTTTTGGGTTTTTTTTTCATTTCTCAAGTTTTCTTCCCTTTCCCATGTCCAAACCATAACATTGAGGCTGTGTGGGGTTAAAAAGTCATCCAATGTTTTAGCTGGAGCAGAGAATCGTCAATCCAGGTCCTGCAATTCCCAATTGTGAAAAACGAGGTTCACTTTTTGGTAAATTTAAAAAACTATGTTTAATAAAATAATTAAGACAATTAGGAGATTAAAAAAGCCAAGTACGGCCGGCCGGGTGACTCGGCATTCAGCCAAGTCCACACTTTGCTTTCTCAGAGACACTCGTTAAATACCCTTCCCGTTATATCGATATATGAATATTCATAAAATTCCATAAACTAGTTTCCATATTCCAGGAACTGTTTTGCATGGCCCCTCCTTGGGTCCGCCTTTTTAGAGCATGCGTGTTTCGTGGCTGTGTCCTTTTTATCGCGTCCAGCTTGGGCCTTGGTCCGTGCTTTCTGCAGGTGGGAGATGCTGATAGTTGGTGTATCAATAGCAGGGTCCTCTTTACATGTTCACTGGATGTTATCCCAACCAAACAGACAGTTTAAGCATATTACATCAACTACTCCCATTGTATCTAATCTTCTTTTACCAATAGCAGAAATAAACTTATATCCTATATCCTTACTATGTTATTAATCATATAGCACACATCTTGCGAAAAGCCAATTTTATAATACACACATATAACACTCCCTTGCAATAGGGTTTTGCTTTTAGACACCACTCGTGCTGTGTAGTGACATCCGTGGACGGCAGGGACAAGGAACTCTGCAGAGCTGAGATATTCTAGAAACACGTGGCTTTATTACAAGGGTGGTGGGTAAAGAGGGCTTTGCCTTCAGCCACCAGCCTGGGCTGGAGGGAAGCCCCGAGAGAGAGAGGGGAGAGAGAGGGTAGAAGAGAGCTCAGGGGTAGAAGTGAGGTAAGAGTGGGGGAAGGGATAAGACAGCAGGGATAAGAGAGAGGGGGCAAGAGCGTGGGGGGAAAGAGCAAGAGAGCAAGAGCAAGAGAGAGGGCACCTTGTTACAATCCATTCTCTCTCTTTTTGTGTTGAATATTCTAATTCACAGTGACCAACCGGTGCAAGATCCAAAACCTACAAACTTTGCATGCAGCCTATGAGAACTACTATATTACCATGTCATTTTATATTCTAAACTCTAAAGACTACTTTTCTTATCTGCTTTTTCCCTGATCCCTTGCAAAGTGGAAAGGCTGCATTCCTGAGTCCTTTTGTTTCTGCCCTTCAACCCATCTCCAGCTAATCACCGTTTTCCTGCCTCCCTTGCCTACATGTCAAAGCTGGCTTTCATTTCTATTGCACTCACAGGTTTTTCATCTGCAGTATTTCTTACCAGACAATCATATCCATAAGTCCTTCCTGTCCCATCTTTCCCAACAGTGCTGGTTGCTTCAGAGTGATTTGGAGAGGCTGGGAATCTAATTTTCCCCCTTTCCCTGGGGCTGCCCACACTTGTGGGTTCACTTCAGCACAGGCCTTGCCAGACATTTGACACAGAGGTACAAGAGAACTGGCCTCTGTATCACCTTTTACAATATTAATTTGCATTCCCAATTGAGCCATCAAAGGCCTTCCCAGTAAATTACAATCACAATGAGGAGCAAAGAAAACTTCCTGCATTTCAAACCCATCCCCCACATCTGCTAATAGTGGTTGAATAAAACACAGCCCCTCATCTTTCCCACTTGTCCCCTGGATAATCAAAGACATTTTTGGCCTTTTCCCCCTTAGGTGTAAGATTGAGAGTGGGTGGAGAGGCCCCTGTGTGTATGAGGAAAGGCCTCGTGTGGATGCAGCCCCAGCCTGAATGTTGTCGAGGGCTCCAGTGTGGTGGGTCCCTGGTGTAATGGGAGCTCTGGCAGCCCTAGGAATCCATGTCCGTGCAGGGCTGGACTTGCTCCTGCTGAGGGTGCTGCTGTGTGTGCTTGCAGTGTCCCTGTGGGCTGCAGATGGATCCCTGCTTCCTTGGCAGGGGCTGTTTGGGTGGGCTCTCCCCTGCCGAGGAGGGCAATGCCTGTGCCAGGTGCTTGTGGCCGAGCCCGTCCCCTCGGTGCTGGGGCCCCCTTGGGCCCTGGGCTTCATCCCTCAGGGGCTGTGGAAACTCTGCCATGGCCTTTGCCTTCAGCTTGGCCTTTTCCTGCTCCCTTCTTGCCTTCACCTGCTGTGCCTTTGTGCCCAAGTGCTGCAGGGGCTTCTTGTGCCCCTCGTGCAGCCCCCCTGAGTGCCTGTGGGTGCTCATCCTCTGACAGCTGCTGAGCTTTCTGCACAATCATTCCTTTCTGCAGGGCCCAAACAAGATCCTTCAAAGGTGATCTGGATCCTTCCCGGGATAATGCACATTTCCCAGCTGTTCCTTCCTTCCTTCCTTCCTTCCTTGGCGCTGGTGCTTGTGCTGGCCGTGCCCTGCAGAGCCCGTATCCCAGAGCCGGTGCCTGTGGTGCCGCAGTGTCCAAAGGCGGCTCCCCCGGCGGGCAGGGCCGGCAGCTCCACGGGGCCGGGCAGCGGCCGGGGCGTCCCGCAGCCTCCTGGGGCCGGGGGCCAGTGCCGGCCCTGCCCGGGGGGTGGTGGGGTCAGGCAGCGCCCGGCGCTGAGCCCCGGCTGCCCCACAGCCCCGGCCCGGCCCCGCAGCTCCCCACAGGCCCCCAGCCCGTGCTCCCGGTGCCGCCCCTCTGCGCCCGCTCCTGCCGCTCCCCAGCACAGAGAAACCCCCTGGGATCCTGACCTCCTTGTTTGCCTCTCCTGCCAACCGGGGCTACAAACCATCTGCATCAGCTCCCAGAGTTTGAGCATTACACCCTGCTTGAAAACGTCCCAGTCCTCAGTATTTTTTCTCTTCCTGCTCTTTTCCATCATCCTCTTTCTCACCACAGAGATTCCTCCTGCTGCCTCTTGCCTTAACTGTAATCCTGCACCCTCCCCTTCCCCCTCACCCTTCCCAGCACACCAACACCATCCATCCCCTGCTGTCTAAATCCCTTCTGGACTTCCCTTCTTGCCCCTCTGGGTGTCCATGTCCTTAATTACCTCTGGGAGAATGATGCCTTGGGAAGGCTGGCCTGAAACAGAGACTGGACAGAGCTAGAGAATAAAGCAGATATTTATTGAAAGCTCTTTAGGGCAGACCTTGGGCAGGGCAGGAGCCTGACCAGGGCTACACTCAAGGTGGACTTGAAATGGTCTCCTCATGGACGACTGGTCACGAGGTCCTAAACTTTGATGTTTTGGTCCATTTTGCATGTTGGAGCCCAGTTGTCCAGCCCCAGGCTCAGGTGGTGAGGTGTCATCCTTGTTGTTTCTCTCTTCAGTCCCCCCGCGCTGTCGTGGCGGGAGCGGCTGCAGTGGGGAGCGAGTGCGGGCGGGAGCGGCCGAGAGCCCAGCGCTGCCCCAGCCCGAGCTGCCCCAGCTCCATCCGTGCCCCTCCGGTGGGATGCTGTGGGTTTGGGGGGAAGAGGGAGCTGGCAGTGAGTGCTGGGCCTGGGGCAGGAGAGGAAGGGAAGGAGAAGCAGGGTTGAAAAACAAAATAGTCAAAGGATGCACATGGGAGGAGAAGGTGGGATTGTGCAGGAGAAAGAGGAACAGTAGGAGGAAATGGAGTGTTAGAAGGAGTAGGGACACAGGAGGAGGAGGAGCAGGAGGAGGAGGCAGCAGAAGGTTCCACCCCTCCCTGTATCTGCAGCCTCCCCCCAGCCCCAGGAGTGTTGCCCCTCCACATGCAGCAGGTGACCAGGAGGGGGATCCATGATTTTCATGGGGGTAAATTTCGTGTTTCTGAGCTTTATTGGTCTAAATATTGATGTTCTGTTTTTTGCCAGGGGTGGAATCTTTGTATTTTAGAAGAGCTTTTCCCTGAGTCTTGATGTTTGGGGAGTTTTTGAATTTTATCTTGATGTTTGGAGGACTTTTGGGCTGAATCCTGGTGTTTTGGAGGTTATTACAGACAGAAGGTGCCCACTGATTTCTTGAGAATAACTTGGGGAAGGAGGAACCCCCAGACTAAGGTGCTTTCCATTTGTTTTTTCCCCCAGACCAGGATTTTTCATTGCCAATGAGTGCCCAGATGGAGGAGGAGAAAAGCCCCGGAGATCCCGCAGGAGGAGGGGCTGCAAACCCAGCCCAGGGAGCTGCGAGGAGGAAAGAGCCGCCCTGTGCCAGGAGGGCGGCCGGAGATCCAGGCGGAGCTCAGAGCTGGTGGAGAAGCCTCATGGAGGGGAGAAGCCCCACAAGTGCCTGGAATGTGGGAAGGGCTTCAGGTGGAGCTCCCACCTGATCCGGCACCAGAAGATCCACACTGGTGAACGGCCCTTTGAGTGTGGGGAATGTGGGAAGAGGTTCAGTAACTGCACCATCCTTATGTGCCACCAGGTAGTCCATACTGGGGAACGGCCCTATGAGTGTGGGGAATGTGGGAAGAGCTTTGGATGGAGCTCCGACCTGAGAAATCACCAGCGTGACCACACTGGGGAGAGGCCCTACGAGTGTCCTGAGTGTGGGAAGAGGTTTCGGGTCAGCTCCAATCTCCTCGTCCATCAGCGGATTCACACAGAGGAGAGGCCCTTCCGCTGCCCCGACTGTGGGAAGGGCTTCAAGCAAAACTCCAACCTCATCAGGCACCGGCGCATCCACACCGGGGAGAGGCCCTACGAGTGTCCTGAGTGTGGGAAGGGTTTCTCACAGAGCTCTAACTTGACCAAACACCAACAGAGGCACCATAAGGGAAGCCCCACGAGTGCCCTGAGTGCGGGAAGAGCTTCTCCAGGAGCTCTCACTTGACCCAACACCAACAGAGGCGCCATAAGGGAAGCCCTGCGAGTGCCCCGAGTCCAGGAAGAGCTTCGTGCGCTGCTCCAGCTCCATCCCCCATGGGAGGATCGGCGTTGGATGATCCCCAGTGACCCCGTTGGGCAGAGCCCTGGTGATCCGTGGTCCTGGTGATCCGTCTTGGGAAGACACCTGGCTGGGGGGGCTGCACTGGTTCCTGTCTCCCTGTGGGCACCTGGATGAACACGGGGGCAGGAACATCCATTGGGACACAGACGGACATTGGGAATTCCTTGGGGGGAGCAGACTTGTTGTCTTTCAACCCCAGAAAATCTTTTGTGTTCAATTCTGTCTTCTGGGGGTATGGGGAGACAGATGTAGTGCTAAGGGCAATCCTGCCCCTATATATTGCAGCTGTGTTAATTACTGAAGAGTGAGAACAGCCTTGCCCTCACAGCTATGGGTGTGATACAAAAGTGAGTTAGTTGGTAGAGAGTCAGTTGGCATCTGCTGGCCGTGCTGTGAGGAGGAAGGGACAGGAGGCTGGGCAAGGGACAGATAAGGTGAGCCACTGCATGAGGGACAGACAGGGTTCAGTGGCTTTTCTAGGGACAGGAAGCAGTGAGCTGGAACTGCCAAAGAAAGAGAGAAGAAGGAGTAAAAGAGCCTGAGCTGTGTGGAGCTGCCTGGAGGATTGCTACATAGAAAAGGTATGAAGAACTTCTAGATAACAAGGTGCTGATACTTGAAGGCCTCTCAAGTTTTGTTGAAGCACTCTGAGTTCATGGCCGTCTCAACTCCAACATGGGGGCATCAATAAATACTGGATAGTCTTGGAGGTGTTTTCCAACCTCAGGGATTCCATGATTTTGATTTCCTATTGCCCAAGAGTGTCTTCCACAACCAGATGGTGATGATCTGGGGCAAAGACCAAGATTTTGGAGATTGCGGTGGAAACCCCTCCAAAAATGGTACTTCCCTCCCATCTAAGCATGTGGATCCTCAGCTGGCCAGACAGGGAAATCCTTTTCTTTTGGCCTTCATTTGCTTTTCATTTCTCTTCATTTAAAATATCCAACACTGTGGTAAAAATAAAGACATGGAACTAAGACATGGTTGGGATGACAGGGGACATGGACATGGAGAGTGACATGGGGACACATGGATATTTGGGGGGTACATGTTCATTCATGGGGAAACGGGGGAACACGGGTACAGATGAGGACGTGGGGGACAATGACAGGGATGGAAACATTGTGGGGAGACAGCCACGGGTGAGGACAGGGTGGGACATGGCCAGTGACATGTGGGGACATGGCCATGGCCGGTGCCATGGGGGGAACTTGCAGGGGCTGTGGGGGATGCTGGGTTTGAGGGAGTTAAGGGGTTCCTGGGAAGGACATGGGGCTTGCTGAGGGCTTTGGGGACCCCAGGCCCAGCGGCTCTGGCTGTGCTGGGAGACCCTGGTGTGACTCGAGGCCGGAGTTCTTCTGCCCAGCTGCTCCCAGCACCGTCCCCAAGAGTGGCCGCCCCCCCCAGGGCTGACGCCATCCGGGGTGTGGCTGTGGCTGTAGCACGAAGCAGCTGCGGTGCACAGATGGAAGTTGTGTCCATGGGCCGGGACAAGGAACAGGGAGAGGCCTCCTGTGTGATTTCCAAAGGTGTTTATTCGCCGGAGGGTCGGGGACAGAAAAAGGGGGCAGAACCTGGGCTGGCAGAGGCTTATAAGCGGGGGAGGTCTTGGGAGAGGACACAGTTTCCAAGCAATAAGGGTCACATGGGGGAGGAACACAAGGCAGGAGTACAATACATAGACCAGGGAAAGAACACAAGGGGAGGGAACAGCCCAAAGTCACCACTAGGGCGTGGAAGGCTGGGGGATTGAAAGGGAACAGTCTGGAAGAAGGGTCAGGGTTAGGGAAGGATTGACAATTCTGTAGGAGGAGGGCAGGGCAGGTCTAGGGAAGACAGACAACCAGGCAAAACTAACAATACAGGGGAAAGGGGCAACCCCTTAGGGATAAATAACACTAGAACAATACAAAATAGGGGGCGGGGTGTTATAGAACTGACCATTGAAACTGAGCTGCAGTTGAAAACACAATAAAAACAGGCTGCAACACGGGTGGAGGTTCTGGGGCAGCTGCTCAAGGAGCCCCTGACCTCGACCTGCAGCCCCAGGGTGTTGGGGGCAGCTGAGAGGCCACAACAGGGAGGGGAAAGCCAGACAGAGCTGTCCCTCTCCAAAACTGCACCCCAAAAATGCCCAAACTCAGGGATTCCTCCCAGGAAAAAGCTGCCAGGAACTGCCTGAATTAAGGGAAAGGGTGGATGGGACCCCCAGACTGAGCAGGAGGGGCCTGGAACCCCCCAAAACCAAGCATGGGGACAGGGGTGGTGGATTGGGGGGCAGTGGGGAAGGCTTTGGAAGAGAGGGGGAAAAGAGGTAGCTGGGTGTGGAGAGGATAGCTGAGAAATGGGAAGAGATAAAGGACACAATAGCTTTCAGAAAAGACACAATGGCTCTCAGAACTAGAAGCTAGGACAAGGCCAGCATGAGGATGAGGGAGAGGAACTGAGATCATGAGAAAGAGGAGTTAAATGCTACAAGGTGATACAAACTGTTGTAATATGCTGATATAACATGAAGTAAACTATTGTATAGTCACTACCAATTAGGAGCTTAGCTTTTGCAATATGTATGAGCTAATTAAGCAAAGTATATAACTCAAGATTGTACTTAAATAAACTGAGTTCTGCTGATGACCTAATGGTGTCTGCGTCTCCCTTCTCCGACAAATGGCGCCCGAACAGGGACCTGAATCTAAAGCTGCCTCTTGTCTCGACTAAAAGAAAAAGGGGGAGCACGTCTGCCTGTGCCTGGCGAAAGAAGAGCTTCCGCGCCCTGGTGCTCACATCGGTGGGGCTGGTAGAGAAACGGCGAAAGAAGAGCTTCCGCGCCCTGGTGCACGTCTGCCACGGTTGGAGAAGTAGGGTTGGGGCCTGATGCAACCGGGTCGGCGTTAAACGAGGAAGGGATAACGCCCTCAGGAGCCATATAGGTGGTCCTGAGCCATACGTGCTGCCGAAGCCGGAGAGTTGCAACAGCGCTGACGATATAATGGACAGGCAAGCAGCATATGATTTATCTGCGCCCCGGTGCTCACATCAGTGAGGCCGGCAGAGAAAGGTGAAAGAGGCAATTACGCTTCCGCACCCCGGTGCTCACATCGGTGGGGCCGGCTGAGAAAGGCGAAAGAGGCAATTACGCTTCCGCGCCCCGGTGCTCACATCGGTGAGGCCGACAGAGAAATGGCGAAAGAAGAGCTTCCGCGCCCCGGTGCTCACATCGGTGGGGCCGGCTGATACGTGCTGCCGAAGACCTCTGGGAGCTGCACAGCGCTGACTAATATGGAGAGGCAAGCAGCATATAATTTATTTGCCTGTATGCTAGAAAAATGGCAAGTCCAGGGTATAGATATTAAAAAGGAGTTGCCAGGCTTGCTAGCATATGGGTATGCTAAGGGGTGCTTTATAAACCCCCATACAGTACATAAGCTTTCTGAATGGCGAAAATTTGGGGATAAGATATGGGAGGCGAGTTTAGATGATGATAAAACAGCTAAGAAGTTAGGGAAACAGTGGCGGGCAGTACATAATGCTCTGCTGCAACACCAAGTAGAAAAACGAGCAGCTCAGCAGGCAGTAGCAGCCCAGGGAATGAATCTGACGTATTCATCAGAGTCGGACTTTCCCTTGCCTCCTGGATGTACAACAGTACATGTGCCTCCAGAGCAAATGGGTGCCACCAGAGGGGATACGGTAGCTGCAGACTCTGTACCATCAGCTCCCCCAATGCCTCCAGTCGCTGCGGGTCAGCTGACAGATTTATGTCCATTACCATGGACTGGGGAGAGCGATAAAACTATTCCAAAAGTTGAATCAGATTTGACAGTGGTAATGGCCAGGAATCGGAGGGAGGCATGGAGTGCCCTAGCTAGAAAAGAAGTAGAACGAGGGGATGCACAGATGATAGAAGCAGGGAGCTCGATGGCATGCCCGGTAATAAATAATCCTGCACCGGGAGGAGGTGTCACTGCCCAGTTGACTTCAGTGAGCCTGCTCGGCAAATGCTGGATTATATCTGGGGTACATATTTGCTGTTGCCAGCAGATTGTCGGGGTATTTCTAAGCTTGTGTTTACACCCCACCAACTTTTGTTATTTCAAGCTCACTGGCAAGCCCTAGCGCAGGAGTCAGTTGCCACACAGAGACAACCTGGAGATCCTCTACATGGGGTTACCTTAGATGAATTGCTGGGAATAGGCAATTGAATAAGGACAGAGGCACAGGCTCTGTTAGGACCGGAAAAATGTTGAGAGGTCCTGAAGCTCACTAGAGCTGCTATGGATAAGGTAA
>NW_028154388.1:0-35917 GCF_965231275.1 Zosterops lateralis
CCCTAAACATCCAGAAAGACTCTGCCAAAACCGCTTCTAAAATATAAAAATGTCCTGCAAACAGGAGACCCCCATGAAAGGAAGAAGAGGAATGTGTTTTTACAAACAGATGCTGAGAATCTGCTTGGACATAGGGCCAGGCACTTGGACAAAAGGAAGGGACAGAAGAAGCCATCAGTTCCACAAAATGTTATTAACTGACCACACAGACTGCTGCTCAGCCAAGGTCCTGCTAAATTCAAGAACTTTGAGAAGAAGAACAAAGACCTAACCGAGCTGTGAATATCGTTGCACATACAGAAGTGGGGTGCATATTAAGGAGGGTATGATCAGGAGACACATCAGCAGTGAGAGATCACGGGCGTCTGTGAGGAGTCGGCAGGGAGAGAGCACTGACAATCTCATCAGTGAGAACATGGGGATCTTCAGGGAGTAAACGTGGCAGGGCACCCACGGAGGGTGGAAAAGGGAAAGCCAGGAAGGGGTCCTGCCAAAAGGGATGATGATCGCAAAATATATCTGAAGGGTCTCTTGGGAGAATGTTGAGGCAGTTTGCACAAAGTTTTAGCTTTCATGTTTTTCAGATTCTGTGCTGCCTAGGGGTGTAGTTCTGAGCCTCATATTAAGTGCTAGTAAGCTCTCTTCACAGAGTAGGGAGACAAAACAAATCCTTTTCCTGCTGAAGACAAAAACAACAAGCACAACTTTCAAGCCCCAAAGCATAAACAACGGTGGACTAAAGAGAGAAACAAGAAGGATGACACCTCACCACCTGAGCCTGGGGCTGGACAACTGGGCTCCAACATGCAAATGGACCAAAACAGCAAAGTTTAGGACCTCGTGACCAGTCGTCCATGAGGAGACCATTTGAAGTCCATCTTGAGTGTAGCCCTGGTCAGGCTCCTGCCCTGCCCAAGGTCTGCCCTAAAGAGCTTTCAATAAATATCTGCTTTATTCTCTAGCTCTGTCCAGTCTCTGTTTCAGGCCAGCCTTCCCAAGGCATCATTCTCCCAGAGGTAATTAAGGACATGGACAGCCAGAGGGGCAAGAAGGGAAGTCCAGAAGGGATTTAGACAGCAGGGGATGGATGGTGTTGGTGTGCTGGGAAGGGTGAGGGGGAAGGGGAGGGTGCAGGATTACAGTTAAGGCAAGAGGCAGCAGGAGGAATCTCTGTGGTGAGAAAGAGGATGATGGAAAAGAGCAGCAAGAGAAAAATACTGAGCAATGGGATGTTTTCAAGCAGGGTGTAATGCCCAAACTCTGGGAGCTGATGCAGATGGTTTGTAGCCCCGGTTGGCAGGAGAGGCAAACAAGGAGGTCAGGATCCCAGGGGGTTTCTCTGTGCTGGGGAGCGGCAGGAGCGGGCGCAGAGGGGCGGCACCGGGAGCACGGGCTGGGGGCCTGTGGGGAGCTGCGGGGCCGGGCCGGGGCTGTGGGGCAGCCGGGGCTCAGCGCCGGGCGCTGCCTGAGCCCACCACCCCCCGGGCAGGGCCGGCACTGGCCCCCGGCCCCCAGGAGGCTGCGGGACGCCCCGGCCGCTGCCCGGCCCCGTGGAGCTGCCGGCCCTGCCCGCCGGGGGAGCCGCCTTTGGACACTGCGGCACCACAGGCACCGGCTCTGGGATACGGGCTCTGCAGGGCACGGCCAGCACAAGCACCAGCGCCAAGGAAGGAAGGAAGGAAGGAAGAGCTGGGAAATGTGCATTATCCCTGCAAGGATCCAGATCATCTTTGAAGGATCTTGTTTGGGCCCTGCAGAAAGGAATGATTGTGCAGAAAGCTCAGCAGCTGTCAGAGGATGAGCACCCACAGGCACTCAGGGGGGCTGCACGAGGGGCACAAGAAGCCCCTGCAGCACTTGGGCACAAAGGCACAGCAGGTGAAGGCAAGAAGGGAGGAGGAAAAGGCCAAGCTGAAGGCAAAGGCCATGGCAGAGTTTCCACAGCCCCTGAGGGATGAAGCCCAGGGCCCAAGGGGGCCCCAGCACCGAGGGGACGGGCTCGGCCACAAGCACCTGGCACAGGCATTGCCCTCCTCGGCAGGGGAGAGCCCACCCAAACAGCCCCTGCCAAGGAAGCAGGGATCCATCTGCAGCCCACAGGGACACTGCAAGCACACACAGCAGCACCCTCAGCAGGAGCAAGTCCAGCCCTGCACGGACATGGATTCCTAGGGCTGCCAGAGCTCCCATTACACCAGGGACCCACCACACTGGAGCCCTTGACAACATTCAGCCTGGGGCTGCATCCACACGAGGCGTTTTCTCTGTTTTATTCAACCACTATTAGCAGATGCCGGGGATGGGTTTGAAATGCAGGAAGTTTTATTTGCTCCTCATTGTCATTGTAATTTACTGGGAAGGCCTTTGATGGCTCAATTGGGAATGCAAATTAATATTGTAAAAGGTGATACAGAGGCCAGTTCTCTTGTACCTCTGTGTCAAATGTCTGGCAAGGCCTGTGCTGAAGTGAACCCACAAGTGTGGGCAGCCCCAGGGAAAGAGTGAAAATTAGATTCCCAGCCTCTCCAAATCACTCTGAAGTAACCAGCACTGTTGGGAAAGATGGGACAGGAAGGACTTATGGATATGATTGTCTGGCAAGAAATACTGCAGATGAAAAACCTGTGAGTGCAATAGAAATGAAAGCCAGCTTTGACATGTAGGCATGGGAGGCAGGAAAACGGTGATTAGCTGGAGATGGGTTGAAGGGCAGAAACAAAAGGACTCAGGAATGCAGCCTTTCCACTTTGCAAGGGATCAGGGCAAAAGCAGATAAGAAAAGTAGTCTTTAGAGTTTAGAATATAAAATGACATGGTAATATAGTAGTTCTCATAGGCTGCATGCAAAGTTTGTAGGTTTTGGATCTTGCACCGGTTGGACACTGTGAATTAGAATATTCAACACAAAAAGAGAGATAATGGATTGTAACAAGGTGCCCTCTCTCTTGCTCTTGCTCTCTTGCTCTTTCCCCCCATGCTCTTGCCCCCTCTCTCTTATCCCTGCTGTCTTATCCCTTCCCCCACTCTTACCTCACTTCTACCCCTGAGCTCTCTTCTACCCTCTCTCTCCCCTCTCTCTCTCGGGGCTTCCCTCCAGCCCAGGCTGGTGGCTGAAGGCAAAGCCCTCTTTACCCACCACCCTTGTAATAAAGCCACGTGTTTCTAGAATATCTCAGCTCTGCAGAGTTCCTTGTCCCTGCCGTCCACGGATGTCACTACACAGCACGAGTGGTGTCTAAAAGCAAAACCCTATTGCAAGGGAGGGAAGGAAGGGCTTTGTAATCTCAGGAGTAATGTTACCCAGGACTAAAAAGCAGCTGTGACAATTCTGAGGATTAATAGGGAATTGCAGGACCTGGATTGAGGATTCTCTGCTCTAGCTATAACATTGGATGACTTTTTAACCCCACACAGCCTCAATGTTATGGTTTGGACATGAGAAAGGGAACAAAACTTGAGAAATGAAAAAAAAACCCAAAATGATTGATGCCCAAGCCATGGCTCCTCCAGACTCAGAAAATGAACTGGAATTGTATGTGAGTGTTAAACAGGGCCAGGCCAAAGGAATTCTTGTGCTAAAATGTTTAACCCAGTGGCCAGAGTGGCCCCACTGTCTGCAGAATTGTGCAGCCACAGCTTGAATGGGACCTGAGGCCTGAAAACTGACAGCACAAGGATCTCCTGTTGTCCAAGTCTGGCATCAAGTTCAGCCTCTGAGAACCAAAAGAGCAGGGCTGGGTTATTACAGCAGGAAACTTGTTCAGTGGCACAGGAGGATTTAGAAGTGAGGACAGGGGAAGGGTTTAACCCAGCCTCCTGTTGGAACAGCCTGCACAGGGGCTGGGGAGAAACCCATGACTGCACTGAGGTGACAGAGCTCCAGAGCCAGGCTGGGAGAGATTGATGAGACATTCCCTGGCCTCAGGGAGAAAAGGTGTTTCTGGATGGGGCTCCAAGGGCAGCAGAAGGGAAAAGAGTTACAAGACACGCTGTTATTTAGGAAAGGGAATCAGACAAAGCACAGGTTACCCCCCACATGGTCAGCTCAACCGGCAGAGCTGTGTGTGCCTGTGAGAGCCTGGGACTGAAATGCCCTGAGCAGGAAGGCTGAAATATCTCCTGCTGACACCATGTCACCCAACAGGGGGGCCAAAAGCAATTCTGACTTCTGCAGTAATCACTGCATCACTTAGAAAGCTATTTCTGAAACAAATAATTCCAAGAGAAAGGATTGTGGAAGCAATAAACTACGATAGGGGAACTCATTTTACAGGAAAGATCCTTCAGGGGGTTCTGGCAGCTTTAGGAACACAATGGGACCTCCACAACCCCTGGCACCCCCAGAGCTCAGGTCAGGTAGAAAGAATGAATGGGGAAATAAAGAAACACCTTTGGAAGCTGCTGACAGAAACCAAGATGCCACAGGTGGGCCTTTTGCCATTGGCTCTGGCAAGAATAAGAGCCAGATCCAGGGCAGATATTCAATTATCTCCCTTGGAATTGATCTTTGGAATTCCTTCCCCTGGCAATTCTCCACCTAGTGCAGGCTGGAGATAAGGGATGTGTATTTAAAGCAGCCTGTGGCCAGAATCCTGTCTCCTGTGAAATCTCTCCCACTGGAAGCTGGGCTGGCACAGACCCTGCCTTGGGACTTTGCTGTTCACACCATCCAACCAGGACATGGGGCCCTGCCTGAGGAGTGGGAAGAAGCACCACTGGGGGCCAAGTGGCCCATCCCAAGTGTCCCTGAGCACAGAAACAGCCCCAGCACAGCTCAGCACGGGGGGACCCCTCACCCTGGGCTCAAGGGCTCGGAAGGCCCAAAGGAGATTTGGACTTCCCGGCTGCAGGAGGAGGATGGGAGGCCACGACTGACCCGCCCTGAAGGCACCGGAGCAGCAGCCAGGGCTCCACAGCGGGGGAAGCCCCTGTGCCTGCCCACAGATCCTCTGCTGGAATAGTCTGCCTGGGCACCTCCTGGGCCATCTCCAGACACTGGGGGCCCAGCCTTGCTGCCACTGCTTCAGCTTCAGGGCTTTCTGTGCCTGCACTCGCCACAGGGGCTGGGGAACACAACGGGACAATTCCACTCTGGCTCTCAGTCACACTCACACACGGGGCTGGATGGGATCACATTGCTCCAAAATATACCAAGTTCAAATTTTAAAAAAAATCTTATTTCTCTAGTCAGGCTTGGTTTGCCTTTGCCCTGGGAAAGGAATTTTAAATATTATCTTTTAAAGGATGTTACACCACTCAACAGAGATGAGTTTAACATCTCAGCAGACTGGGAAGAGCCCAAAAGACACCCACAAAGACAACGACCATCAACAAAACATCAACGACCATCAGCAAACAGCAACCAACATCTGCACCAGACACTGCCCTGGAATAGCTGGAGACACCTGGTCTGGAAAAGGCTGATGAGGAAATCCAGGAGTGAGGACCTAATTAACATCAGAGGCAAAGAAATCCGGCTCCAATAGGAAACCAAATACTCAGAGCTCATCGACTTGGAAGCAATGAACATCAAACCAATGGATTTCTATGGGTTCAGAATGTACAAAGTTTAGGAAAAATCCAGTAAAACTCACTTATCATGGAATGATTTTCTCTGCACACCCTGGCTACGAGTGGATGAAATGATTTCTGTTGCACATCCTGGCCAAAATCAAGTAATGCCTTGACTCTCTAACACTGAAAATATTGTTGGAGAAATTCTGTTTTTCTCGCAGTTTCTGTGACAAGATTACACCACCACAATGATTTCACATAATAATCCTGCTTTTATATTGTCAATTACTTTTGGACCAGGGGTGAGAATCAATTCTACACCTAGGAGGAAAAGTAAATAAAACTTGATTACTTTGAAATGTTTTTGTCTATGTTTGTGTGAGGCTCTTAGTGGTGGCAAAATTTCGGTTTGGGTTTTTCGATGTTCATCTTTAGGCCGCATTTTGCAAAACTAGAAGAACTTTAAAGGTGACCCTTTAAGGCACAAAGAGTGACAAGAATTAAACAGTTAAATTAACAGTTAAAACAAAAGCAGATTGTGGGGGGGCACATGTGAGTCATTCAGTGGCTGCTCTGGAAGAGAAGCTCCATTCCAGGCAGCCAGGAGAGGAGCTTTAGAAATGCAAATTAACACTGCTGGGGAAAAGTGGGGACAGTGCACCAGGCTCTTCTGGCCTGCGGGAGGAATTGGGCTCATTCCCTCTGCCCCTCAGCCCAAGCTCTGCCTGCTTGCACAGATGGAATTGGCACAGCCAAAGGCAGAGCCCACAGGGAGGAGATCTGACTCTGCAACACAAATTGCTTCAGCTGCAAAGGGAAACAGCCAGTGGAGAATGGTGTGAAAACTTCACTACAAGAAGTGGGGGGAATCATCCCTCTCCCCACTCCAACATGTGCTGGCACTGTCTGTGTCACACAGGGAGCATCAGACCACTGGGCTGTTTGTGCTACCACAGGCTCAGAGAAATCACTTGGGAATCCAAGTCTGGGATGATTTAATTAGAGAAAAGAGATCAATTGATGCAGCCCTGGCTGGAGGGAGCCCCCAAAAATGGGGAAAAGATGAATGGCCACCACAACAAATCCTACAACACCCTGGACCAGCCCCTGGCAACCCAAACCAATTCACATCAGGAGCCAGAGAACACAGTGATCATTCCAATGGCACAATTAGATTACAAGATGTCCACGAAATAATAACCAACCAGACAGATCCAGCTCCTCAGTCTGGCCCACCAATCCACTCAAACCAAGAACACAACATTTCACCACGGGCTGGGATCAGATTATCTGTGAGCAGAAGGAGGAGGACAGGGGGGAAAATTAAATGACTCAAGATGCCGTTGGCAAAGAGATGACAACAGAAAAGTGGGGAAACAGAAAACAAAGGAAATAAGAGAGCAGCTCATGTTCCGGTCCAAACGTGGAAAGGATGGGAATGGGACACGGTTTGGTGGTTCCCTGGCACAGCAGGGGTTAAACGAATGCTCTTTCTCCTCTGTTGTGCTACAGCAACTCTCATCTTTGGGCCCTGCACCACACCTTGCTGAGGGCAGCTCATTCACAGCTGAGCAAGGGGATGCAGGTGGCAGCCAGGCCTCCTGAGCCACACACGGCTACAAAAGGACAGGAACTGTTAAAAATGACCCGATAATATTGGCTTTCACATTTGTGCATTAGTCTTTATATGTGGTTATTGATTTCAAGTACAGTGGAATTTATAATCCCTTTTAGCTGCTTGCTAATAAAACTTATTTCTCATTTTAGTATGCACAGTAAAGCCCATGGAAATAGTAGTGTGATGAGTGTTATGTTGATGTATTCACCTTACAGCTTATAGAAATAATTATGTGATGAATGTATTGTACCACAGGCCTTAGCAAAATATAAAATGTTAAAATACTTCTTGTAACCGAGAGAACTGTGTAAAGCAATTAGGTTGTTTCCCACATCTGCTGACTGACCTCTCCAAGTGATAAGGGTGACACCAACCAGAGCACGGGAGAAGAATTAGAGAAGAATTTGTTACCTGTTTGTGGAGAGGTTGAGAAGCTGGCTGAGAAATGGGAAAAAGATAAAGGACACAATAGCTTTCAGAAAAGACACAATGGCTCTCAGAACTAGAAGCTAGGACAAGGCCAGCATGAGGATGAGGGAGAGGAACTGAGATCATGAGAAAGAGTGAGAAAGAGAAGTTAAATGCTACAAGGTGATACAACTGTTGCAATATGCTGATATAACATGAAGTAAACTATTGTATAGTCACTACCAATCAGGAGCTTGGCTTTTGCAATATGTATGAGCTAATTAAGCAAGGTATATAACTCAAAACTGTATTTGAATAAACTGAGTTCTGCTGATGACCATATGGTGTCGCGTTCTCCCTTCTCCAACAAATGGCGCCCGAACATAGGACCTGAATCTAAACCTACCTCTCGTCTCGACTAAAAGACGTCTAAAAGAAAAAGGGACGTGACTGGCGAAAGAAGAGCTTCCGCGCCCTAATAGAGAAACGGCGAAAGAAGTGCTTCCGCGCCCTGGTGCACGTCTGCCACGGTTGGAGAAGTAGGGGTTGGGGCCTGATGCAACCGGGTCGGCGTTAAACGAGGAAGGGATAACGCCCTCAGGAGCCATATAGGTGGTCCTGAGCCATACGTGCTGCCGAAGCCGGAGAGTTGCAACAGCGCGCGCTGACGACATAATGGACAGGCAAGCAGCATATGATTTATTTATAACAGGGTTAGAGAAACGGGGGGTTAAGGAGATAAGGAAAGACCTCCCGGGGTTGTTAGAATGGGGATATGCTAAAGGTTATTTTGTTAATCCACATTCGGTACATGAGCTCACTGAGTGGAAAAAGTTAGGTGATGAGTTATTTACTTTAGTTTTGGGGGAGGATAAAATAGCAAAAAAGTTAGCTAAGACATGGCAAATTGTTCAAAATACTTTGTTGCAACAAGAGGCTGAAAAGCGGGCTGCTAAAGAAGCCTTAAAGGCACAAACTAGGAATGAACAGTATGCAGCTACTGAGGAGCCAAAAGCCCCAGCTGTAACAAAAGTGCTGATACCTTTGCCGGGAACATCGGGAGCCACAAATAGTTCGGTAGAACCCTCTGCGCCTCTGCCCGAACTATCTATACAGTCATCGCATGTGTCTAGTGAGCCACAGGCGCCACAATTATCCCTTATCCCTAAGTCACAAAGTAGCCTGTGGGAGGAGAGGGTAAGACAGCGCAAAGAGGCATGGAATGCAGTAGCAAAACATGGCTTTGAACAGGGAGATGAGGCGCAGATTGATGCAGGAAAGCTATGGGCTTTCCCAGTGGCTTATACGCAAGGTGTAGATGCACAAGGTAATCCGATTCAAGCAGGAGAATATACTCCGTTAGATTGGAAATTGTTGGTTCAATTGCGACAGACTGTTAGTCAATTTGGCTTTAAGAGTGAGCCTGC
This sequence comes from Zosterops lateralis, assembly GCF_965231275.1. Classification (NCBI taxonomy): domain Eukaryota; kingdom Metazoa; phylum Chordata; class Aves; order Passeriformes; family Zosteropidae; genus Zosterops; species Zosterops lateralis. Next base: position 8,968 of record NW_028154388.1, read on the forward strand.
TCGACAGATGCTAGATTATATTTTTAACACTCAGCTGTTGATTCCTACTGATTTGCGAAGTGTGGTAAAGCTGATACTCACACAGCATCAACAATTGGTTTTTAATGCACATTGGCAAGCACAGGTTAATGAATCTGTTGCAGTACAAAGAGGGGCAGGAGATCCGTTGCATGGGATAACAATAGATGAACTGATGGGATTGGGACCTTATCAGAGAACAGAAGCTCAGATGATTATGGGTCCGGATAAAATAAGAGAGGCTATGAGATTGGTGAGGGCAGCTTTGGATGCTGTAAAGGATAGTTCTGGGATACCTATGTATATGGCAATTAAACAAGGAAGAGATGAGTCTTTTGGAAATTTTGTGGATAAAGTTGCTTCTGCAATTCAGAGAGCAGGGGTTCCAGAATATATGCATGGAGCATTGCTTAAGCAATGTGCGTTGCAGAATAGTAATGATCATACGAAAAGAGTATTAGCTACATTGGGTGCAAATTGGACTATTGAAGAGGCTATAGAAAGAATGTCACTACAGCCTGCAGGGTCACAGGTTTTTATAGTTGAGGCAATTAAGGAATTAGGAAAGGAAATTGGAAAAGGGTTACAAAAACAGTCAGAGTCAAATCAGGCTCAAGTCCTTGCAGCTCTTGCTCCTCTCCGTGCCTCAGCAGCAGCTCCTGTGGTTTCTACAAATCGCAAGTCATCCTCCATACGATGCTACCGATGTGGAGTCAGTGGGCATATACGAAGAAATTGCAGAGCAACTAAAGTTTGGTGTCAGTCCTGTCAGAGTGATAATCATAATTCCTCTGCATGCCGCCAACGATCGGGAAACTTCAGGCAGAGCGCGAACTCAGGCAGCCGCGCAAAGACACAAATTGCCGCCATAGCAACACCGCCCGTTCCCGCTCTACCGCCACCTCCTGCCTCCAGCCAGCCACAGCAGGGAGCCTGGGACTCGACTTGGCAGCAGCAATAAAGGTTACGTTAATGACTACGAGGCCCACTAAAATTCCAACAGGCGTGTTTGGACCTATACAAATACAAGGAATAAATTATGGGGGGCTGATTTTGGGGCGATCTTCAACAACACTTTTGGGTCTGACTGTGCTAACAGGAGTTATTGATGCTGATTATACAGGAGAAATTCAAATAATGGCTTACACCCTATATCCTCCTCTTGCTATTGAAGCAGGTCAACGTATTGCTCAATTTATACCTTTGCCACAAATTACAACAGGATTAATGCCAAAACAAAAAGAGTTGCGAGGAGAAAGGGGATTTGGTTCATCAGGGGTAGCAATGCTCACACTGGATTTAAGCACTAGGCCAAAGACTAAAGTCACAATCACTTATGTCAAGAAGTCAGTAGACTTATGGGGACTTTTGGATACTGGAGCAGATACTAGTATTGTCTCCCCTGAGAATTGGCCCTCTGATTGGCCAATAAAACATACCACAGATACAGTCACAGGGGTCGGGGGGTTTACCTTAGCCAAGAAAACTCCCCTGGTCTCAGTAACAATTGATGGACAAACATTAGTTACAGTATTGACTGTGGTGCCTTTGCCCCCGACAGTACAATTATTAATCGGAAGGGACATCTTGTCACAACTTGGAGTTGTACTGTCGAACCAGCACCCTTTAGGGTAATTGCCATTGCTTGGACTTTCCCAATTCCACTCACCTGGACAAGTGATACCCCAGTGATGGTTAAGCAATGGCCTTTAAAAAGGGAAAGTTTAATCCATGCCCATCAATTAGTGGAGGAACAATATTGTCAGGGTCATCTCCAGCTGTCCACTAGTCCATGGAATACTCCCATTTTTGTTATTAAAAAGAAATCTGGAAAATATAGACTGTTACATGATTTACGTGCAGTGAATGCTCAAATGGAAGCTATGGGAGCCTTGCAACCAGGTCTACCTAATCCAGCTATGCTCCCACAAGACTGGTCTCTTTTGGTGGTGGATTTAAAAGATTGCTTTTTTACTATTCATTTGCACCCTCAGGACACCAAGCGATTTGCCTTTACTTTACCTGCAATTAATCGTGGGGAACCAGATAAACGTTTTGAATGGAAGGTTCTTCCACAGGGAATGCGGAACTCCCCCACACTTTGTCAATTATATGTTGATGCTGCGATACAGCCATTACGACAGCAGTGGCCTGAGGTGATTATTTATCACTATATGGATGATATTTTATTCTCGCAGCCCACTCCTTTTTCCCCACAACATGTACAGATGATCAGAGAGACACTAGCTAGAGCTTCTCTGATAATTGCAGATGAAAAAATTCAACATACAGCCCCTTGGAAATATTTGGGTTGGTCAATTACAGAACAGGTTATTCGACCTCAGAAATTGCAACTGCATACTAAACTTGCTACCTTAACGGATGCACAGAAACTTTTAGGAGATTTACAGTGGTTGAAACCTGTGGTTGGCATACCTAACTCCTTGTTGGAGGTGTTGCGCCCATTGTTAAAAGGTACTGATCCTGCTACTCCTATCACTGTTACAAAGACACAACGTCAAGCGCTTCAGAGCATCATAGACTGTGTTCAAAAAGGGTTTGTCTCGCGTCGTATTCTGGACCAGCCAGTTGGACTTATTCTGTGGTCCACGTTGCATCATTTATTGGGAGCTTTAGTCCAATTGCAACCAAAAACTGGGGAACTGAGGGTTTTGGAGTGGCTCTCCCCACCATTGCAAACTCACCGAACAATTAGTACAAAAATAGAGCAGATGGCAAAACTTATTGAAAAAGGCCGCATGAGAGTAATTGAACTCTTGGGAGTAGAACCAGACAAAATATATCTCCCGATGAAACAGGAGACTTTAGACTGGTATTTACTTAACTCAGAACAATTGCAAGTAGCATTATTGGGGTCTGGAGCACAAATACTAACAGGTTCGGTTGCTCCCCGCCAATTGCAATGGTTAAAAGACTGGGACTGGATAGTCACACCATTGCGTTCAGACACTCCCATAGCAAATGGACTTACAGCCTTCACAGACGCAGGAAAGAAATCTCGAAAAGCAGCTGTGACGTGGAAAGATGGACTCAAATGGAGACATCAACTGATAGACGCTACTCCACAAGACAGTTTACAGACATTGGAACTGGTTGCTGTAATTTGGGCTTTAGGCAATTTGGAAGACCCATTAAATGTGGTAACAGACTCTCTTTATGTTGCAGGAGTCACTACAAGGATAGAAGATGCATCAATAAGGGAAGTACAAAATCAGAGACTTTATATGTTGCTTTTACAATTGAGAAGGACAATAGCTCAGAGAAGTCAGCCATATTGTGTCATCCATATTAGGAGTCATAAGTGGGACAGTGGATTAGGAGAAGGCAATGCCAGGGCAGATAAACTGGTGATGCACAGCACAGAAAATCAATTATTGCAAGCAAGAATATCTCATGATAGGATGCATCAGAATGCTAAGGGGTTGGTTCGAGAGTTTAAAATCACAATACAGGATGCTAAAGCAATAGTGCGGGCATGCCCAACTTGCAGTTTTCACAATACAGGAGTGGGTTTAGGTTGTGGTGTAAACCCCCGGGGTTTAAAAAGTAATGCATTGTGGCAAATGGATGTAACTCACTTTGCAGAATTTGGAAGGCTCAAATATGTACATGTCACCATTGATACATATAGTAAATTTATTTGGGCAACTGCACAAGCTGGGGAAAAAGCAATACATGTGATTAGACATTTAACAAGCTGTTTTGCTGTAATGGGATTGCCCAAGGAAATCAAGACAGACAATGGACCTGCATATGTTAGCAGAAAAATAGGGCGATTTCTAGAAGATTGGGGAATTAAGCACATCACAGGTATTCCTCACTCTCCCACAGGACAAGCGATTGTAGAGCGTGCCAATGGTACATTGAAACAATACTTAGCAAAACATAAAGGGATAGCAGATCCACAAGAGAGACTTTCTAAGGTGCTTTATGTTTTAAATTACTTATGTGTGTTTGGAGAGGGCCAAGAACCACCCGCAATACAACATTTTGAAACGCCTGACAAGAAACAGAAACAATGTTCTGTGTGGGTCCATTACAAAGATCCAAAGACAGGTTTATGGTCTGGCCCTGCAGAAGTCATATATTGGGGAAGAGGTTATGTTTGTGTGCTTACTCCAGCAGGTACACTGTGGGTTCCAGCTAAGTGGATCAAACCAGCCCTAAATGTACAACCTGTGGAGACGTCTATCTCTAGAGGATCAGAACAGGATTCAACAGAAGCTGACGTTTGTCTTGCGACCGTATTTGGACATCTTGGCGACGACAGATAAAGACGCACAATCAGCCTTACTGAATCCTCCTCTGGACTGGTTAAGTTGGTTCCAATCAGCAGCACAGCAATTTTGTTGTTGGAATCAACAGGATTGTGCAGCATGCAATAATCGTTTATGTAGTGCATGGATAGCTTTTAAATGTGGTTTATGTAATAGGATATTTTGGGCTAATCAATTGCTTATTGTTGAATTGCTGTGTCGTAGGTGTCTATCGGAAGTCCTGAGACGAAGAGATTGGGCTGACGCTTTTGAAAAGGAATCTGGGATATCAATAGATCGTTGGCAAGAGGTTTATGATTCCCCTGAACAAATAATCTTAGCATGGATGAGATGGGAATTTAGGTTTTTGCTTTGGAAGCGACACATATTGACAAATTCTCATGTTGTAAAAGCAAAGTGTTGCAGTAAGGTACCACTGAGGGATGCAAGGTGGATTGGGCCTATCAGACAAGGCCAAGACCCGGAGGAAGTATTACAAAATCAGATTGATAATTTGAGACGATTATCTATTGGGACACATTATAAGAAAAAATGATGAAACCTTTGGAGTTATTGGGAGCATTTGGTTATATTTGCATAGGTTATTGTTTTTATGTTCCTCCACAGCCAAAACAAAATGTATGGGTAACTTTAGCAAATCAAACAGGTCAGGATGCAATTTGTTTATCTTTAAGTTCTCCAGGTAATCCTTTCTCTACTTGTTTGGTGGGAGTGCCTTTGGAGGAATGGCCATGTCCCAATTTGCAGCCTTTGTCGTGCCCTTCTTCACAACCACGTAACTATACTAATCGGTGGGATCAAGTGGTCCCTTACTTCCCAGGAGCTGGATTGGAGCCCCAAGAGCTGGAAATATTGGGTTCAATCAAAGCAGATGCATGTTTTTATTTTAATTGGACAAGTGTTTTTAGAGGAACTGGGTATAATCAATCCCTGCCCATAGTGGTCAACGCCACTCAACCAATATACCGTAATAGTTCACAATGGTGTAACTACACCTCTGTAAATGTGTCACGTTCGTCTAATACACCCATCACACTGCCACGGGGGGTGTTTTTGATCTGTGGAGATCGGGCATGGGCAGGTATACCATCCAAATTAGAGGGAGGTCCCTGTACTTTGGGGAGACTGACACTGTTAACCCCAAACATGACAATGATTTATACAAGGTATCAACAACATCATAGGGTTAAACGGATGACACATGCTTTTACTAGTGACTGTAGTGATAAGGTGGAATTCTGGAATCCAACTCAGACTGTTTTTGGTTCTTTGGTATCAGGGATTGGTACTGCTCATGCTTTGGCCAGTTTGCGGAAACTAGGGTGTTGGCTTGCAAAACAAACTAATGCTACTTCTATGGCCTTAGCTGACTTATTACAAGATGTTGATTCTGTACGTCATGCCACTTTGCAAAACAGGGCGGCTATCGATTTTTTACTATTGGCTCAAGGACATGGGTGTGAAGACTTTGAAGGTATGTGTTGTATGAATTTGTCTGATCACTCACAATCAATTCATAAACAAATTCAAAAGCTTCGGGAATTGACACAACATCTACAAGTTAGCAATGGATGGGATATTTTAGATTGGTTAAAAGGCTTAGGATTGTCAGGATGGTTGCGTTCATTACTCATGTTTGGACTGTTGTGTTTAGCTATGCTTATAATGATAGTTGTCTGCATTCCATGTTTTTGTTCGTGTATACAACAAGTGATGAAACAGACAATGACTAAAATGTGGCATAACACACTGTTGGCACAAAAAGAAAATGGGAAAAATATGGAAGATTTGATTGAGGAGTGGTTAAAAGGAAAAGGCCACAGTCGAATAGATTTAATAGCGATGTAAGTTTAAGGTAAGCCTAAGAACAAGATGCTGAGACGGCAGCTGTTTGCAAATTCACCTCGGACGGACGAGTTCCAAGAGCTCAGAACTCGTCTCCTGAAATCTGCAGGTCGGTGATCAGGAAACTTCCGAACTGAATTTGAGAACACTTGCAATGTGAGTGGAACAGACAGTTATGTGTTAACCACAAAAATGTAAAAGTTTGGCTTCCAACAGTGCCTATGATGATAATAGCTAATAACCAATGATGTTCTATGATTTTTGTTTATAATTTTAATTGTCATTCTATGCGTAGTTAGTCTTTAATGCTGGTAATCCTTAAAAGAAAAAGGGGGAATTGTGGAGAGGTTGAGAAGCTGGCTGAGAAATGGGAAAAAGATAAAGGACACAATAGCTTTCAGAAAAGACACAATAGCTCTCAGAACTAGAAGCTAGGACAAGGCCAGCATGAGGATGAGGGAGAGGAACTGAGATCATGAGAAAGAGGAGTTAAATGCTACAAGGTGATATAAACTGTTGCAATATGCTGATATAACATGAAGTAAACTATTGTATAGTCACTACCAATTAGGAGCTTAGCTTTTGCAATATGTATGAGTTAATTAAGCAAAGTATATAACTCAAGATTGTACTTAAATAAACTGAGTTCTGCTGATGACCATATGGTGTCGCGTCTCCCTTCTCCAACATGGATGGATGATGGATGATGGTGACAATGATGATGGTGGATCACTAATGATCAATCAATGATGGAAAGGGATGGATCATGGAGGGATTGATATGTGATGATGATGATGGATGGATGATGTGATAATGATGATGATGAAGTCTTCTGTGAGGTGGGGATGGGGTGGATGATGATGATGGATGGATCCATGATGATGATGGATGGATGATGATGGATCAGTGATCGATGATGATGATGATGGATCAATGTTGGAAAGGCATGAATCATGGAGGGATGGATAATGATGGATGATGATGACAATGACAATGATGATGTATCAACGATGATGGATTGATGACGGAATGGGATGGATGATGATGATGATGATGATGATGATGGATCAGTGATGATGATGATGGTGATTCTGGTCAAAGGTCCTGGTGTTTGAAGGAGGGGCTGGTCCCGGTGCTCGGGGGGTCCCCGGTGGGTGCCTGAGGGCGGCGTGTGACACACAGAGAGACCCCGGGGACACCGGGGACCCTCACACGGGGCGGGGCCGGTCCCGGTGGCACTTGAGGGGCTCCTGGTGACACTCGAGGGGCTCCTGGTGACACGAGGAGCTGGTGGCACTCGAGGGGCTCCTGGTGACACGAGGAGCTGGTGACACTCGAGGGGCTCCTGGTGACACTCGAGGAGCTGGTGACACTCCAGTGTCCACAGTCTCCCCAGTGACGTCACTGCCCCGATGACGTCACAGTCCACCAGAAATTCCCTCAAAAATTCCACCAAAATCCCCTCACGATTCCCTCAAATCCACCTGAAATTCCCCCTAAAATCCACCCCAAATTCCCTCAAAATCCCCTTAAAAACCACCCGGATTTCCCTCTAAAATCCTCCCCAAATTCCCTCAAAATTCCCTCAAAAAACCGGGAGGGGACACCAGGAGGGGACACGGGGAGGGGACACGGGGAGGGGACACCGGAGGGGACACGGGCAGGGGACACCGGAAGCCCGGCCCCGTCCCCGGCGGTGACGCCCCTCTGGCCCCGCCCACTGTGGGCGTGTTCTTCCCCTCAGGGCGGGAAAACCCTCAGGGCGGCGCCGCCATCTTTGCTCCGGGACTCGGCGCCGTTCGTTTCCTTTTTTTCTCTCTCTCTCAGCGAATCCCGCTCCGGGCTCCTTCTCCTGCCGCCCGTGTCCCCTCCGAGCTCTCACCGACCATGTTCGCCCTCTCGGAGCCTCCCAGGTTCTGCCCCGGCGAGTCCCGAGGATCTTACTCCCGAAATGAAAGAGTGCGGCGCATGACGACGGTGAGGGCACGGTGGGGATGAGGGGGCGGGGAGGGTTTGGTGGTCCTGGGGCGTTTGAGGGTTCCCAGGTGGGGTTTAGGGGGCCCCAGGTGGGGTTTGGTGGGTCCTGGCAGGGTTGGGGGCTCCTGGGGGGGACTGGGGGAGGTCTCAGGTGGCGTTTGTGGGATCCTGGAGGGGTTTGGGGGGTCCCGAGTGGGGTTTGGGGGCTCCTGCAGGGGTTTGGTGACAAGGGACACAGCGTGGGGGGACGACAGATGGGACGAGGAGGTGACAACAGGACCCAGGGGACAGCTGAGCCCTCCAGGGAGGGGACAGAGGAGTCCCCGGGGAGGGCACAGAGGCCACGAGGTCCCCGTCACCTGCCCTGTCCCCTCCCCAGGTGCTGGAGGCGCTGGTGGACGTGGTGGACATCGTGGACAAGCTGTCGGCCATCGTGACCGGGCCCTGCGGGGACGAGTGTCCTCAGTCCCTGAGCCGTCACCTGTTGGGATTCACCAGGGCCCTGCAGGACACCCTGAGGCGCCACTACAGTGCCGCCTCCCTGGGCCACCGCAGTGCCACCTCCCTGGGCCACCTCAGCATCGCCTCCCTGCACCAGGTCGGTGTCGTCACCCGGAACTCCCATAGTGTCACCTCCCTGGGCAAGGCTGTGGCCGCTCTCAAGGACACCCCGGGTGTCACCTGGGCGCAGGTGACAAAAGTGGTCACACCCTGGCTGGAGTCGCTCTCGGGGCTCTCGGAGAGCTGGGACCAGGTGTGCTCTGGGGCCAAGGGGATGTACAGCCCCTTCAGGGACCAGGACAGTGACGAGGACGGCCAGGTGGGGGTGGCCACCAGGTGGGGACAGGGGGGGTTCGAGGCCCTGGATCTGCTGAAGCGCTTGGAACGCACCTGTGAGGGAGCCAAGGTGTCCCCCTGGGGCCTGGAAAGGTGGTTCCGTGCCCAGGCCACCCAGGAGGGGACAGAGAGGGCGTCTCTGGGTGACATCGAGTTTGTGGTGGCTGCGGTGACCGAGTTTGAGCAGCTGTGGGAGGCCACTGCCCACCTGGCCACGTGTCACCTGCTGGGGACACTCGGGGACATCGAGAGACTCCTCTCTGGTGGCCCTGGTGGCTCTGGTGGCCCCAAAGTGGCCGACTGGTCCCAAAGAGCCAAGGAGGACATCCGGAACCTGCTGGGGAGACCGTGACGTCATTGGGGGGCGGTGACGTCACTGGGGACATCACTGGTGCCGCTTGTCACCTCCCCAGGTGGGATTAGAGATGAATTTGGGGAATTTTCTGGGAATTTTGATTGAGGCTGTCCCAAACCCTGATGGGAATTCCTGGGGTGACGTTGCTGGGGACACTTGGGGACATTCAGGGGCACAAAGGGACACTCTGGGATGACTCAGGGACACTTGGGGACACTTGGGAGACACACAGGGTCACTCTGGGGACACTTGGGAGACACACAGGGTCACTCTGGGGACACTCACGGACACTTGGGAGACACACAGGGTCACTCTGGGGACACTTGGGAGACACACAGGGTCACTCTGGGGACACTTGGGGACACTTGGGAGACACACAGGGTCACTCTGGGGACACTTGGGAGACACACAGGGTCACTCTGGGGACACTTGGGAACACTTTGGGGACACTTGGGGACACAGGGGCAGGAGGTGGATGAGCCCCTCCAGTGCCTGCAGGAGGGGCAGCAGACCCGGGTTAGAAATGACACCACCAGTGACAATGACAACAGAAATTATATCAATGACAATAAGAATGACAACAGAAATTACATCAATGACAATAGACATTACAATAGAAATTACAATAGAAATTCTATCAATGACAACACCAATGACAATGACAATATAATTTACAATGCACTATTGGCTTTTGCATTCCCGTATCAGCTTTTGCACGTTGTTATTGATCACAGCAATTTCAATGGGGCGCAACTTGTAATTCCTTTTTTGGCTCAGTTTTTGATTCCATTTTTGGTACAATTTGTAATTCCTTTCAGCTGCGTTTTGCTGTGACATCATCCATCACTTTGTGTGTGCACTGTGTAGGTAACAGAAATGGCAGAATAAAAAATCAATATTATGTGAGATTATATAATTAAAATCTTTAATGATATTATAATTTGCTTTTATTATTATGTTATTTTGACATTTTAATATAAATTATCTATAATAATGTTATTTATAGTAATAATATTATAAAATCAATATTGTATTCCAGGCCTTAAGGAAATATTAAAATACAAACTGCCCAATGCCAAAATGCTTTTATATTATAAATTATTGCAACTAACTGTTATATGATGATTGTTATAACTAACTTTTTTATTGGAACTTATAACTTTTGTATTTTAACTCTTGCAGCTGAGTTTTATATTGGAACTGTAAAAGAATTTATATTAAATTGTTAAAATGAACTTTTATATTGGAACGGACTTTTATATTGGAACTGTGCCAAATTTTATATTAAACTATGACAAGTCACTTTTATATTGTAATTATTGTAACTCATTTTTCTATTGCAACTGACTCTTCATATTGTAAATTTTACAAGTGACTTTTTACTTTGTGACTGATAATTAACTTTTGTGTTGTAATTATTGGGGAGGATTTTAGGGGGAATTTTGGTGGAATTTTAAGGGAATTTTGGGTGGATTTTAACAGAATTTTGAGGGGATTTTGGTGGAATTTTAAGGGAATTTTGAGGGAACTTGGTGGTGGAATTTTAAGGGAATTTTTGAGCGAACTTGGGGAGGACTTTAGGGGGAATTTTGGTGGAATTTTAAGGGAATTTTGGTGGAATTTTGATGGGATTTTGAGGGGATTTGGGGTGGATTTTAGGGGGAATTTCGGGTGGATTTGAGGGATTTGTGAGGGGATTTTGGTGGAATTTTTGAGGGAATTCAGGGAAAAGTTTAGGGGGAATTTTGGGTGAATTTTAAGGGGATTTTGGTGGGATTTTGAGGGGATTTTAGGAGGATTTTTGAGGGGAATTTTGGGTGGATTTTGAGGAGATTTTGGAGGATTTTTAAGGGAATTTTGAGGGAATTTGGTGAGGATTTAAGGAGGAATTTTGGGCTGATTTTAAGGGAACCGTGAGGTGAGTTTGGTGGAATTTTAAGGGAATTACTGAGGGAATTTGAGGAGGATTTTAGGGGGAATTTGGGGTGGATTTTAAGACGGTTTTGAGGGGATTTTGGTGGAATGTTAAGGGAATTTTGGGGGAATTTGGTGAGGATTTAAGGAGTAATTTCGGGCAGATTTTAAGGGAATTCTGACGTGAGTTTGGTGGATTTTTAAGAGAATTATTGAGGGAACTTGGGGAAGATTTTAGGGTGGGTTTTGGGTGGATTTTAAGGGGATTTTGAAGGGATTTTGGTGGAATTTTAAGGGAATTTGGAGGGAATTTTAGGGAGAATTTTGGAGGGATTCTGAGATGCAGAAAGACAAGTTTGGGGGGTCCCAGGTGCGGTTGGAAGGGTCTGGGGAGCGTTTGGGGGGTCCTGGGGAGGTTTTGGGGGTCCCAGGTGGGGTTTGGGGTCCCAGGTGGGGTTTGGGGGGTCCTGGAGGGGATTGGAGGGTCCTGGGGGGAGGTTGGGGGTCCCAGGTGGGATTTGAGGGGTCCCAGGTGAGACTTCCAAACACCACCTGGGACCCCCCAAATTCCCACATGACCCCCCAAATCCCACCTGGGATCCCCAAACCCCACCTGGGACCATCCATGATGGATGGATGGATGATGATGATGATGGTGGATCAGCGATGATGGATTGATGTTGGACAGGGATGGATCATGGAGGGATGGATGATGATGATGATGATCATGATGATGGTGATGATTCAGTGGTGGAAAGGGATGGATCATGGAAGGATGGATGATGTGATGGATGGATCCATGATGATGATGGATAGATGGATGATGATGACAATGACAATGATGATGGATCAACCATGACGGATTGATGGCGGAAAGGGATGGACGATGTGATGATGATGATGATGATGGTGATGGATCAATGATGATGGATTGATGGTGGAAAGGGATGGATGATGATGATGACGACGAGGATGATGATGATGATGGATCACTGATGATGGATCCATGGTGGAAACGGATGGATCATGGAAGGATGGATGATGATGATGACAATGATGAGGATGATGGATCAGCGTTGATGGATCAACGGTGGGAAGAGATGGATCATGGAGGGATGGATGATGATGGTGATGATGATGGTGGTGGATCAGCACTGATGGATCTATGTTGGACAGGGATGGATTTTTGGTCCCCAGTAGGCACATGGAACTGGTGGGTTCCTCACCTTCCCAAGGCATCTTGTGAACCTGAAGAATCAGAGACCTTTGGTTCTGTAAATGTGATTATTTTTCGTGCCAAATTTAACTGTACAGGGAAAGATCAATCTCTGGTGTATCAATGACAATATCAATGACAATATCAATGACAGTATCAATGGCAATATCAATGACAATATGAACAACAATATCAATGACAATATCAATGGCAATATCGATGGCAATATCAATGACAGTATCAATGACAATATCAATATTCACAGACTCTAAATATGCTTTTGTGGTTGTGCAAAAATTTGAATAAAATTTAGGGAAAAAAGGGGGTATCTAAATTCAAAAGGGGAAAAAATCTGATCCATAAAGAATTAATCAATTTAGCGCTGGAATCCTTGACGAAACCAAAAAAGAAATATCTGTGGTGCAGATGAAGGGGCACCAAAGAGGAAATTCTTTAGAAATAAGAGGTCACCAAGCTGCAGATCAGGCAGCGAAATTCCTCAAAACTCTGAGGATCCAGTAAAAGTTTTCACTCTCAGTAACACTGATGAGACAGAGAAACCAGTTTATGATCAGATGGAGCAAAAAGCCATAAAAGATCTAGAATTACAACAAGGGGAGTGGTTAACTCCAGACGGGAGGAAACTTTTAAACAAAGCATTGGAACAGAAATTATTGGAAGAGATACATGCATTAACCCAGGGGCTCTGCGATCATTTCCTGGGAGAGCATTTATGTGTAGAAATGTACAATTTGGCCAAATCAATCACAGAAAGACGCTCCATTTGCCAGGAAATTAATCAGGAAGTGATGAGAAAAGGCAAAGGGGGGAGTGTTATAAATGTGGATTATAAAATTGGCTTTTGGCAAGACGTGTGCTGTGTGATTAATAACTTTAAGGATATGGGATATAAGTTTTTTATTTCTGCTAATAGTAAAAGAAAATTAGGCAGAGTGGTAGAAGGTGATAATGAAGGTGACAATGAGATCCATCCGGGGACCTTTTTGTATTTCTGACTGTCAGGGTTGTCTGGGATTCCTTTTTTTATTTGTTTTGTTTATTCTTTTGTGTTATAGCATTTCTATTTTTAATATCCCTGTAAATGTTTTTAATGTCCCTGTAAATATTTTTAATATCCCCTAGTAAAGAACCGCAATAGTTATTCCCAAAAATCTTTGCCTGAGAGGATTTTAATTGCAAATTTATAATAATTTGGAAAAGAAGAGAGAGGGGTTACATTCCAAAGGAAACTCCAATTATCCTTGGCAGATCCCTCTCTATCCAAACCTAGACAGTAATTAACTTTTAAATTATAACTGACTTTTATATTGTAACTATTCCAAATTCCACATTAAACTACTATAATTAACTTTTAATTACTGTCACTAATTTTCGTACTTTAATTCTCGCAACTGACTTTTATCTCCCAGCTCTCCTGTAATTAACTTTAATATTGGAGCTCTTCAAATTCACTTTTTTGTCATTATTAACTTTTATATCACAATTAACTTTTATATCATAATTAACTTTTATTTTGTAATTCTTACAACTGATTTTACATTGTGACTCCTGGAATTGACTGTTATTAACTTTTAAACTGTTTTTAAGGGAGTTTTGAGGGGATTTTGGTGGGATTTTAACAGAATTTTGAGGGGATTTAGTTGAATTTGATGGGGATTTTAAGAGGATTTTAAGGGGGAATTTCAGTTGGAATTTAAAAAGAATTTTGAGGGGTTTGGGGGAGTATTTTGGGGGGAAATTTGGGTGGATTTTGGTGAAATTTTAAGGGGGAATTTCGGGGGGATTTTAGGGGAAATTTCAGGTGAATTTTAAGGGAATTTTGAGGGAATTTGGGGAGGATTTTAGGGAGGATTTTGGTGGAATTTTTGGTGGAATTTTCAGGGAATTTCGAGGGGATTTTATTTGAACATTAAGGGGATTTTGGTGGATATTTAAGGGAATTTTGAGGGGATTTGGGGAGGTTTTTAAGGGGAATTACGGGTGGATTTTAAGGGGATTTTGGTGGAATTTAAAGCGAATTTTGACGGGATTTGGGAAGGGTTTTAGGGGGGAAATTGGTGGAATTTTGGCGGAATTCTAAGGGAATTTGGAGGAGATTTGTGGAGGGTCTTACGGGGAAATTTCGAGTGGGTTTTAAGGGGATTTTGAGGGGATTTCTGAGGAATTTAAAGGGAATTTTGAGGGGATTTGGGGCGGGAATTCGGGGCGGGGGGGGGGGGAATCCTGTAATCCTGCGGGGGATCTGAGGGAATTTGAGCGGGATTTTTTTGGAATGGACGATAAGAGAATTTCAAGGAATTTCGGGGGCATTTCTGGTGGAATTTTGGGTGGATTGCGGTGGAATTTTATGAGGATTTGGGGGGAATTTTGGGGCAATTTGGAGATTTTAAAGGGACGGTTCGGGGCCAAGGGAAGGGCGGAACTGCCCATAACAAAGATGGCGACGAAGCCTCATCTCGTGCGATCTCGCGAGATCCTGCGGACGAGAGGGAAGCACCGGCACGGCCGGACCAGACAGACCCTGAGGCTGCCGAGGGGTTTTTAAGGTGAATTTGTGCCCTTGGAAGTGGGTTTGGAAGCTCTTGGGAAGATCTGGGCACTCCAGACTGAATTTGAAACCTGTTTGCCCCGCCAGTGTGAGGGAGGGCCCCGGGAAAAGGGCGGAAGTGCCCGAGAAGAAAATGGCGGCGGGGATTCATGTGTGATCTCGCGAGCATTGCCACTGGTTGTGCCGGATGTTTCGGGCGAGCCCCTGAGGGGTCTCCAGGCTGGATTTGGGGCTTTAAGCTCAATTTCGGGATTTTTAGGGTGAATTTCTGAGCTTTATATGGAATTTGGGGTTTCCGGGCTGGATTTGAAGCCTCCGTGCCCCGCCAGCCCGAGAAGATCTCCGTGGAGCGGGCGGAGGTGCCCGAGACCAAAATGGCGGCGGGGGTTTCATGTGTGATCTCGCGAGATTTGCCGCGGGAAGGGGGTGGCTGCGCTGCTTGATGTGATCTCGCGAGATTTGCCGCGGGAAGGGGGTGGCTGCGCTGCTTGATTCGGGCGGGCCCCTGAGGGGTTTCCAGGCTGAATTTGGGGATTTTTAAGCTGCGTTTCGGGGGGTTTTAGCTGAATTTCGGGGCTTTATGTTTGCTATAAACGTGTATTATAAAATTGGCTTTTCGGAAGATGTGTGCCTATGATTAATAACATAGTAAGGATATAGGATATAAGTTTATTTCTGCTATTGGTAAAAGAAGATTAGGCATAGTGGGAGTAGTTGATATATTATGCTTAAACTGTCTGGTTGGTCGGGATAACATCCAGTGAACATGTAAAGAGGACCCTGCTATTGATACACCAACTATCAGCATCTCCCACCTGCAGAAAGCACGGACCAAGGCCCAAGCTGGACGCGATAAAAAGGACACAGCCACGAAACACGCATGCTCTAAAAAGGCGGACCCAAGGAGGGGCCATGCAAAACAGTTCCTGGAATATGCAAAACAGTTTATGGAATTATATGAATATTCATAAAATATTGTTATAAGAAGGGTATTTAAAAAATGTCTCTAAGATAGCAAAGTGTGGACTTGGCTGAATGCATTTGGCTTTTTTTATCTCCTAATTGTCTTAATTATTTTATTAAACATATGTCTTAAAATTTACCAAAAAGTGAACGTCGTTTATCACAGTGACACCGGCAGGGGGCGCTCCAGAGGGGGGCGGGGGGCGGGGACTGGGAATGGCGCGGGAACCGGAGCGCGGGAAAAGGGGGCGTGGCCTGGGGGGCAACGAATGGAGTCGCGGGATGTCCCCGCAGTGTCCCCAACAGGACATGGGGGGGGCACTTGGGACTTGATGGGGACATGGGGGGACATCGGGGTCCCGTTGGGGACGCTCAGGGTGACATTGGGGACACTCAGGGTGACATTGGGGACCCTCGCCGTGGCCCCGCGGGCGGGGGGCGGGGCCATGTCGGTGACGTCACCTCTTCCTGTTTGCTCCCGGCCGCGCCACATCCCCGCATGTCCGCGACTGTCACCGGGTCCTGTTCGCCCCCGGAGTGTCCCCGGAGTGTCCCCAGAGTGTCCCCAGAGTGTCCCCTGCGGCCATGGAGCCCTGGGAGGTGCGACGATTTCGATATTGGGTGCAGGTAGGAGACAGGGGGGTCCCAAAGGGGACAGGAGGGCGTGGGGGGAAGGGAGGAGGTGACAGAGGGGTGGAGGGGACCGAGGGTGGCGGGCGGGGGGCAATAGCAGGGGGTGGCAGAGGGGGCGAGGGGTGACAAAGGGACAGAGAGGACAGCTGAGCCCTCCAGGGAGGGGACAAGGGAGACCCTGGAAGAGGCACAGGGGCCACCCCAGGAGGCCACAAGTGCCACGAGGTCCCTGTCACCTCCCCTGTATGTTTCCCAGGGTCTGGAGGCGCAGGTGGCCGTGGTGGCCACCCTGGGCGAGCTGGTGGCCACTGTGACTGCACCACGCAGGGACATGCAGCCGCTCCTGTACCAGAGTCCCTGCACACAGCCCTGTGGAAATTCACCTGGACCCTCCGGAACACTCTGCGCCAGCTTGGTGTCACCTCCCTGCGCCAGGCCGTGGCCGCCCTCAAGGCCACCCCGGGGGCTCCCCAGGCCGATGTGAGAGCCACGGCCAGAGCCTGGAGGGAGTCGGTGGATGCGCTCGAGGAGAGCTGGGACCAGGTGTACAGGGAGGCCGAGGAGATCTTCAACTCCTTGGACAGCGAGGACACAACTGAGGCCACCAACGAGGACCCTGCCGAGGCCACCACCACTGGCCTGGCCGGGGACCTGTGGGATGAGACCCCCCCTGGCCTGGGGACAGCTGGGGACAACCTGGTGGCCGTGGCCCTGCAGCCATCAGTGGCCCTGCCCTCGGCAGTGGCCACACACGATGTCCCCGTGGCCACAGGGCAGGTGGGGGTGGCCACCAGGAGGGGACAGCGGGTGCAGGAGACCCGGGAGCTGCTGGGGCGCTTGATACACACGTGTGAGGAAGCCTGGCCCTGGTTCCCCTGGGACCTGCACCAATGGCTCAGGTACATCGAGGACACCTGGCAGGGGACAGAGCAGCTGTTCTGTGCTGACCTCGAGCACTTGGTGGCCGATGCGGCCGAGTTTGAGTGGCTGTGTGAGGCCAGTGCCCGCCTGGCCAGGCGTCACCTGCTGGGGACACTCAGGGACATCCAGAGGCTCCTCTCGAGTCCCTGTGGTGGCTCTGGTGGCCCTGGTGGCCCTGGTGGCCGCACAGTGGCCGAGCGGTGCTAAAGAGCCATTGAGGACATCCCGAGGCTGCTGGGGGACAGTGATGTCACCAATGTGACATCATCAGGGTGGTGACATCACTGAAAATATCGCTGGTGTCCCTTGTCCCCTCCCCTCACCACATGGGATTTGAGACAAATTTGGGGAATTTTCAGGAAATTTTCATTGACACAGTCCCAAATCCTGATGGGAATTCCTGGGGTGACATCACTGGGGACACTCAGGGCACGGAGGATGCTCAGGAGCGCTCAGGGATGCGGGGCAGGGGGTGAATGAGCCCCCTCAGTCCCTGCAGGAGACGCAGCAGACCTGGGTTATAAATAACCATAGAAATGACAATACAATATTGGCTTTTGCATTCATGTGTCAGCTTTTGCACGTTGTTGCTGATCAAAATGATTTTGATACAGTACAATTTATAATTCCTTTCAGCTGCTTTTTGGTATAACATAATCTATCAGTTTATGTGTGCACATGTAGTCTACAGAAATGGCACTGCAATAAATCGATTTTATATCCTTGGCCTTAGCAAAATATTAAAATAGAGACTGCGCAATGCTGAAATAGTTTTATATTATAACTATTAGAACTAACTTTTATATTATAACTAATTTTTACATTATAACTAACTCAGAGAATGGTGTTGTCCAAGTTTGGAAGAGACAGGTGTGTGCCAGGGAAAGCCGGAGCCTCCCTTGGAATGGAGAATTCAAATCCCCTCCCTCCGAATTATTATAATTTTGAAAATTCAGGGGCTCTCAGGCAAAGGTGTGGGGATAGGAATAACAGTTCTTTACAGGTGTGTATAACCAGGCAAACAAACACCAGCCACAGCATTAACGATACCCAGCAGCAGGAGCCCAGTAAGAGCTCCCGTTCCCGGCCCGGCCTCAGCCGCAGCTCCCCGCGCCCTCAGGCCCCGCTCCCCCCGAGCTCCCGGCGGTTCGGGGCAGCAGCGGTTCCTTGGCCTCCTGCCCGGGCCGGGCCCAGCGCCGGGGCCGCTCCTCAGCCGAGGTTTCCGAGCGGTGCCGAGTGCAGGGAAAGGGAGGTGGCTCCGTGCCGTGTGCACAGCCCGCCCCGCGCCCGCCGCCATTGGCTGCTTCTGCCGTCACTGCGGGATCTCGCGCGCTGATTGGGCGGAGCGGGGCCAAGCCCGTTGCCGGGGCCGCCCCCCGGGCGCCCGTGGCTGGGCAGAGGCGCCATTGTGGGAGCGCGTGTGCGGGCCCGGGAGCGGCGGCAGCGGCCGGAGCCCGGTGAGGCGGCACTGGCGGAGCTCGGAGGCGGCCCCAGCGCAGGTGGGAGCCGCGCTCGGTTCTGCTGGGGCTCGGGGCTGGCTGCGGGCGGAGGGGGCGGCAGGGGGCTCCGGCGGGTTCCTTGTGCCGTGTCGGCGCCGTGTTGCCCGTGGCCTGAGGGCGCTGCGGGAGCAGCTGCCCGCGCTCTCCTTCCCGCCGCTGCCTCGGCAGGAGCCGCTGCCGGAGCAGCGCCGGCTCGTCCCGGTTCCTGTGGGGAGGACGGAGGTGGCCGCCCTGTCCCCGGGGGGGGCTGTGCGGGAAAATTCCCAGAGGTGGCCAGAGGTTTGTGTCCCCACAGGAGCCCGAGGAGTCCTGTAAAAGTGACTTTATTCCTGAACAAAGGGAGAGGCCGTGCGGCCTTTGCCGGGGGCTCTCTCCAATTGTTGTAGGACGCGGCCTCCTTTTTCTCCTGATTTTCCCTCCTGCATCTCCCTGTCCCTTTGCCCCGTGGCGAAGGTCCTTGGAAAGTTCCGACTTCCCGATCCGCCTCCTGCATGTCCTCGTTAATATGCGCCCCCCTTTTGTAGAACATCCGATATTCCCGGCTCTGCTCAGTCTTTGTTCTTCTTCTCCGTGTTCAGGAATTTCGCAGGGCCTTGGCTGAGCACAGTCCGTGTCAATGAGGAACATTTTCTGAAACTGATGGATTCTCCCGTTGCTCCCTTATCTCCCAGTCCCCGGCCCTGTCTTCAAGCAGATTCACTCGTTGACTCTGTTTTTTCTTGCTGGGTCCTCTTTGGTTTTGGGATTATTGTCAGTGAGCTCGTTCCCTGTCCTTTTGTAGTCGTGTGTGGCTCAGGAGGCCTGGCTGCCACCTGCATCCCCTTGCTCAGCTGCTGAATGAGCTGCCCTCAGCAAGGTGTGGTGCAGGGCCCAAAGATGAGAGTTGCTGTAGCACAACAGAGGAGAAAGAGCATTCGTTTAACCCCTGCTGTGCCAGGGAGCCACCAAACCGTGTCCCATTCCCATCCTTTCCACGTTTGGACCGGAACATGAGCTGCTTTCTTATTTCCTTTGTTTTCTGTTTCCCCACTTTTCTGTTGTCATCTCTTTGCCAACAGCACCTTGAGTCATTTAATTTTCCACCCTGTCCTCCTCCTTCTGCTCACAGATAATCTGATCCCAGCCCGTGGTGAAATGTTGTGTTCTTGGTTTGAGTGGATTGGTGGGCCAGCCTGAGGAGCTGGATCTGTCTGGTTGGTTATTATTTCGTGGACATCTTGTAATCTAATTGTGCCATTGGAATGATCAATGTGTTCTCTGGCTCCTGATGTGAATTGGTTTGGGTTCCCAGGGGCTGGTCCAGGGTGTTGTAGGATTTGTTGTGGTGGCCGTTCATCTTTTCCCCATTTTTGGGGGCTCCCTCCAGCCAGGGCTGCATCAATTGATCTCTTTTCTCTAATTAAATCATCCCAGACTTGGATTCCCAAGTGATTTCTCTGAGCCTGTGGTAGCACAAACAGCCCAGTGGTCTGATGCTCCCTGTGTGACACAGACAGTGCCAGCACATGTTGGAGTGGGGAGAGGGATGATTCCCCCCACTTCTTGTAGTGAAGTTTTCACACCATTCTCCACTGGCTGTTTCCCTTTGCAGCTGAAGCAATTTGTGTTGCAGAGTCAGATCTCCTCCCTGTGGGCTCTGCCTTTGGCTGTGCCAATTCCATCTGTGCAAGCAGGCAGAGCTTGGGCTGAGGGGCAGAGGGAATCAGCCCAATTCCTCCCACAGGCAAGAAGAGCCTGGTGCACTGTCCCCACTTTTCCCCAGCAGTGTTAATTTGCATTTCTAAAGCTCCTCTCCTGGCTGCCTGGAATGGAGCTTCTCTTCCAGAGCAGCCACTGAATGACTCACATGTGCCCCCCCACAATCTGCTTTTGTTTTAACTGTTAATTTAACTGTTTAATTCTTTTACCTCTTTGTGCCTTAAAGGGTCACCTTTAAAGCTCTTCCAGTTTTGCAAAATGCAGCCTAAAGATGAACATCGAAAAACCCAAACCGAAATTTTGCCATGACTCAGAGCCTCACACAAACATAGACCAAAACATTTCGAAGTAATCAAGTTTTATTTACTTTTCCTCCTACGAGTAGGAATTGATTCTCACACCCCTGGTCCAAACGTAACTGACAATATAAAAGCAGGATTATTATGTGAAATTATTGTGGTGGTGTAATCTTGTCACAGAAACGGCGAGAAAAACAGAATTTCTCCAACAATATCTTTAGTGTTAGAGAGTCAAGGCATTACTTGATTTTGGCCAGGATGTGCAACAGAAATCATTTCATCCACTCGTAGCCAGGGTGTGCAGAGGAAATCATTCCATGACACGTGAGTTTTACTGGATTTTTCCTAAACTTTCTACAGTCTGAACCCATAGAAATCCATTGGTTGGATGTTCATTGCTTCCAAGTCGCTGAGTTCTGAGTATTTGGTTTCCTGTTGGAGCCGGATTTCTTTGCCTCTGATGTTAATTAGGTCCTCACTCCTGGATTTCCTCATCAGCCTTTTCCAGACCAGGTGTCTCCAGCTATTCCAGGGCAGTGTCTGGGGCAGATGTTGGTTGCTGTTTGCTGATGGTCGTTGATGTTTTGTTGATGGTCGTTGTCTTTGTGGGTGTCTTTTGGGCTATTCCCAGTCTGCTGAGATGTTAAACTCATCTCTGTTGAGTGGTGTAACATCCTTTAAAAGATAATATTTAAAATTCCTTTCCCAGGGCAAAGGCAAACCAAGCCTGACTAGAGAAATAAGATTTTTTTTAAAATTTGAACTTGGTATATTTTGGAGCAATGTGATCCCATCCAGCCCCGTGTGTGAGTGTGACTGAGAGCCAGAGTGGAATTGTCCCGTTGTGTTCCCCAGCCCCTGTGGCGAGTGCAGGCACAGAAAGGCCTGAAGCTGAAGCAGTGGCAGCAAGGCTGGGCCCCCAGTGTCTGGAGATGGCCCAGGAGGTGCCCAGGCAGACTATTCCAGCAGAGGATCTGTGGGCAGGCACAGGGGCTTCCCCCGCTGTGGAGCCCTGGCTGCTGCTCCGGTGCCTTCAGGGCGGGTCAGTGGTGGCCTCCCATCCTCCTCCTGCAGCCGGGAAGTCCAAATCTCCTTTGGGCCTTCCGAGCCCTTGAGCCCAGGGTGAGGGGTCCCCCCGTGCTGAGCTGTGCTGGGGCTGTTTCTGTGCTCAGGGACACTTGGGATGGGCCACTTGGCCCCCAGTGGTGCTTCTTCCCACTCCTCAGGCAGGGCCCCATGTCCTGGTTGGATGGTGTGAACAGCAAAGTCCCAAGGCAGGGTCTGTGCCAGCCCAGCTTCCAGTGGGAGAGATTTCACAGGAGACAGGATTCTGGCCACAGGCTGCTTTAAATACACATCCCTTATCTCCAGCCTGCACTAGGTGGAGAATTGCCAGGGGAAGGAATTCCAAAGATCAATTCCAAGGGAGATAATTGAATATCTGCCCTGGATCTGGCTCTTATTCTTGCCAGAGCCAATGGCAAAAGCCCCACCTGTGGCATCTTGGTTTCTGTCAGCAGCTTCCAAAGGTGTTTCTTTATTTCCCCATTCATTCTTTCTACCTGACCTGAGCTCTGGGGGTGCCAGGGGTTGTGGAGGTCCCATTGTGTTCCTAAAGCTGCCAGAACCCCCTGAAGGATCTTTCCTGTAAAATGAGTTCCCCTATTGTAGTTTATTGCTTCCACAATCCTTTCTCTTGGAATTATTTGTTTCAGAAATACCTTTCTAAGTGATCCAGTGATTACTGCAGAAGTCAGAATTGCCTTTGGCCACCCTGTTGGGTGACATGGTGTCAGCAGGAGATATTTCAGCCTTCCTGCTCAGGGCATTTCAGTCCCAGGCTCTCACAGGCACACACAGCTCTGCCGGTTGAGCTGACCATGTGGGGGGTAACCTGTGCTTTGTCTGATTCCCTTTCCTAAATAACAGCGTGTCTTGTAACTCTTTTCCCTTCTGCTGCCCTTGGAGCCCCATCCAGAAACACCTTTTCTCCCTGAGGCCAGGGAATGTCTCATCAATCTCTCCCAGCCTGGCTCTGGAGCTCTGTCACCTCAGTGCAGTCATGGGTTTCTCCCCAGCCCCTGTGCAGGCTGTTCCAACAGGAGGCTGGGTTAAACCCTTCCCCTGTCCTCACTTCTAAATCCTCCTGTGCCACTGAACAAGTTTCCTGCTGGAATAACCCAGCCCTGCTCTTTTGGTTCTCAAAGCCTGAACTTGATGCCAGACTTGGACAACAGGAGATCCTTGTGCTGTCAGTTTTCAGGCCTCAGGTCCCATTCAAGCTGTGGCTGCACAATTCTGCAGACAGTGGGGCCACTCTGGCCACTGGGTTAAACATTTTAGCACAAGAATTCCTTTGGCCTGGCCCTGTTTTACATTTGCATACAAAAAATTCCAGGTTTTTTTCTGACTCTGGAAGAGCCATGGCTGGGACATCAGTAATTTTTGGTTTTTTCATTTTCTCAAGTTTTGTTCTCTTTCTCGTGTCCATACCATAACATTGAGGCTGTGTGGGGTTTAAAAAGTCATCCAATGTTTTAGCTAGAGCAGAGAATCCTCAATCCAGGTCCTGCAGTTCCCTATTAATCCTCAGAATCATCACAGCTGCTTTTTAGTCTTGGGTAACATTTCTGAGATTACAAAGCCCTTCCTTCCCTCCTTGCAATAGGGTTTTGCTTTTAGACACCACTCGTGCTGTGTAGTGACATCCGTGGACGGCAGGGACAAGGAACTCTGCAGAGCTGAGATATTCTAGAAACACGTGGCTTTATTACAAGGGTGGTGGGTAAAGAGGGCTTTGCCTTCAGCCACCAGCCTGGGCTGGAGGGAAGCCCCGAGAGAGAGAGGGGAGAGAGAGGGTAGAAGAGAGCTCAGGGGTAGAAGTGAGGTAAGAGTGGGGGAAGGGATAAGACAGCAGGGATAAGAGAGAGGGGGCAAGAGCGTGGGGGGAAAGAGCAAGAGAGCAAGAGCAAGAGAGAGGACCTTGTTACAATCCATTATCTCTCTTTTTGTGTTGAATATTCTAATTCACAGTGACCAACCGGTGCAAGATCCAAAACCTACAAACTTTGCATGCAGCCTATGAGAACTACTATATTACCATGTCATTTTATATTCTAAACTCTAAAGACTACTTTTCTTATCTGCTTTTTCCCTGATCCCTTGCAAAGTGGAAAGGCTGCATTCCTGAGTCCTTTTGTTTCTGCCCTTCAACCCATCTCCAGCTAATCACCGTTTTCCTGCCTCCCATGCCTACATGTCAAAGCTGGCTTTCATTTCTATTGCACTCACAGGTTTTTCATCTGCAGTATTTCTTACCAGACAATCATATCCATAAGTCCTTCCTGTCCCATCTTTCCCAACAGTGCTGGTTGCTTCAGAGTGATTTGGAGAGGCTGGGAATCTAATTTTCCCGCTTTCCCTGGGGCTGCCCACACTTGTGGGTTCACTTCAGCACAGGCCTTGCCAGACATTTGACACAGAGGTACAAGAGAACTGGCCTCTGTATCACCTTTTACAATATTAATTTGCATTCCCAATTTAGCCATCAAAGGCCTTCCCAGTAAATTACAATCACAATGAGGAGCAAAGAAAACTTCCTGCATTTCAAACCCATCCCTGGCATCTGCTAATAGTGGTTGAACAAAACACAGCCCTTCATCTTTCCCATTTGTCCCCTGGATAATCAAAGACATTTTTGGCCTTTTCCCCCCTTAGGTCTGAGATTGAGAGTGGGTGGAGAGGCCCCTGTGTGTATGAGGAAAGGCCTGGTGTGGATGCAGCCCCAGGCTGAATGTTGTCAAGGGCTCCAGTGTGGTGGGTCCCTGGTGTAATGGGAGCTCTGGCAGCCCTAGGAATCCATGTCCGTGCAGGGCTGGACTTGCTCCTGCTGAGGGTGCTGCTGTGTGTGCTTGCAGTGTCCCTGTGGGCTGCAGATGGATCCCTGCTTCCTTGGCAGGGGCTGTTTGGGTGGGCTCTCCCCTGCCGAGGAGGGCAATGCCTGTGCCAGGTGCTTGTGGCCGAGCCCGTCCCCTCGGTGCTGGGGCCCCCTTGGGCCCTGGGCTTCATCCCTCAGGGGCTGTGGAAACTCTGCCATGGCCTTTGCCTTCAGCTTGGCCTTTTCCTCCTCCCTTCTTGCCTTCACCTGCTGTGCCTTTGTGCCCAAGTGCTGCAGGGGCTTCTTGTGCCCCTCGTGCAGCCCCCCTGAGTGCCTGTGGGTGCTCATCCTCTGACAGCTGCTGAGCTTTCTGCACAATCATTCCTTTCTGCAGGGCCCAAACAAGATCCTTCAAAGATGATCTGGATCCTTGCAGGGATAATGCACATTTCCCAGCTCTTCCTTCCTTCCTTCCTTCCTTCCTTCCTTGGCGCTGGTGCTTGTGCTGGCCGTGCCCTGCAGAGCCCGTATCCCAGAGCCGGTGCCTGTGGTGCCGCAGTGTCCAAAGGCGGCTCCCCCGGCGGGCAGGGCCGGCAGCTCCACGGGGCCGGGCAGCGGCCGGGGCGTCCCGCAGCCTCCTGGGGGCCGGGGGCCAGTGCCGGCCCTGCCCGGGGGGTGGTGGGGTCAGGCAGCGCCCGGCGCTGAGCCCCGGCTGCCCCACAGCCCCGGCCCGGCCCCGCAGCTCCCCACAGGCCCCCAGCCCGTGCTCCCGGTGCCGCCCCTCTGCGCCCGCTCCTGCCGCTCCCCAGCACAGAGAAACCCCCTGGGATCCTGACCTCCTTGTTTGCCTCTCCTGCCAACCGGGGCTACAAACCATCTGCATCAGCTCCCAGAGTTTGAGCATTACACCCTGCTTGAAAACGTCCCAGTGCTCAGTATTTTTCTCTTCCTGCTCTTTTCCATCATCCTCTTTCTCACCACAGAGATTCCTCCTGCTGCCTCTTGCCTTAACTGTAATCCTGCACCCTCCCCTTCCCCCTCACCCTTCCCAGCACACCAACACCATCCATCCCCTGCTGTCTAAATCCCTTCTGGGCTTCCCTTCTTGCCCCTCTGGGTGTCCATGTCCTTAATTACCTCTGGGAGAATGATGCCTTGGGAGGGCTGGCCTGAAACAGAGACTGGACAGAGCTAGAGAATAAAGCAGATATTTATTGAAAGCTCTTTAGGGCAGACCTTGGGCAGGGCAGGAGCCTGACCAGGGCTACACTCAAGGTGGACTTGAAATGGTCTCCTCATGGACGACTGGTCACGAGGTCCTAAACTTTGCTGTTTTGGTCCATTTGCATGTTGGAGCCCAGTTGTCCAGCCCCAGGCTCAGGTGGTGAGGTGTCATCCTTGTTGTTTCTCTCTTCAGTCCCCCCGCGCTGTCGTGGCGGGAGCGGCTGCAGTGGGGAGCGAGTGCGGGCGGGAGCGGCCGAGAGCCCAGCGCTGCCCCAGCCCGAGCTGCCCCAGCTCCATCCGTGCCCCTCCGGTGGGATGCTGTGGGTTTGGGGGGGAAGAGGGAGCCGGCAGTGGGTGCTGGGCCTGGGGCAGGAGGGGAAGGGAAGGAGAAGCAGGGTTGAAAAACAAAATGTTCAAAGGATGCACATGGGAGGAGAAGGTGGGATTGTGCAGGAGAAAGAGGAATAGTAGGAGGAAATGGAGTGTTAGAAGGAGTAGGGATACAGGAGGAGCAGGAGCAGGAGGAGGAGGCAGCAGAAGGTTCCACCCCTCCCTGTACCTGCAGCCTCCCCCCAGCCCCAGGAGTGTTGTCCCCCCACATGCAGCAGGTGACCAGGAAGAGGATCCACGATTTTTCGTGGAGGTGAATCTTGATGTTTCTCAGTTTTATTGGGCTAAATGTTGATGCTTTGGTTTTTTGCAAGGGGCTGAATCTTTATATTTTAGAAGCAGTTTTGGCTGAGTCTTGATGTTAGGGGAGTTTATTATCTGTGTCTTGGTGTTTGAATGACTTTTGGGCTGAATCTT
>NW_028154387.1:0-35771 GCF_965231275.1 Zosterops lateralis
AGAAAGAGCAAGTGTGGCAGAATGGGTTCCAAAGCAGCTGGAGCTACCACGGGCTCCGGACAGGCTTATTTTCACTTGGAGAACACAGAAAACACACCAAGGTGCTGCTGCAAGCAAAGTTACAGAGGTTTCCCAGAGTGTTGCTTTTCTCGAGAAAAGAGCGCTTTACAGCGCTTTCTGGCTGCTAGAGACATGCAGAAAGAGCAAGTGTGGCAGAATGGGTTCCAAAGCAGCTGGAGCTACCACGGGCTCCGGACAGGCTTATTTTCACTTGGAGAACACAGAAAACACACCAAGGTGCTGCTGCAAGCAAAGTTACAGAGGTTTCCCAGAGTGTTGCTTTTCTCGAGAAAAGAGCGCTTTACAGCGCTTTCTGGCTGCTAGAGACATGCAGAAAGAGCAAGTGTGGCAGAATGTGTTCCAAAGCAGCTGGAGCTACCACGGGCTCCGGACAGGCTTCTTTTCACTTGGAGAACACAGAAAACACACCAAGGTGCTGCTGCAAGCAAAGTTACAGAGGTTTCCCAGAGTGTTGCTTTTCTCGAGAAAAGAGCGCTTTACAGCGCTTTCTGGCTGCTAGAGACATGCAGAAAGAGCAAGTGTGGCAGAATGTGTTCCAAAGCAGCTGGAGCTACCACGGGCTCCGGACAGGCTTATTTTCACTTGGAGAACACAGAAAACACACCAAGGTGCTGCTGCAAGCAAAGTTACAGAAGTCCCCCTGAGTGTTGCTTTTCTCGAGAAAAGAGCGCTTTACAGCGCTTTCTGGCTGCTAGAGACATGCAGAAAGAGCAAGTGTGGCAGAATGTGTTCCAAAGCAGCTGGAGCTACCACGGGCTCCGGACAGGCTTATTTTCACTTGGAGAACACAGAAAACACACCAAGGTGCTGCTGCAAGCAAAGTTACAGAGGTTTCCCAGAGTGTTGCTTTTCTCGAGAAAAGAGCGCTTTACAGCGCTTTCTGGCTGCTAGAGACATGCAGAAAGAGCAAGTGTGGCAGAATGTGTTCCAAAGCAGCTGGAGCTACCACGGGCTCCGGACAGGCTTCTTTTCACTTGGAGAACACAGAAAACACACCAAGGTGCTGCTGCAAGCAAAGTTACAGAGGTTTCCCAGAGTGTTGCTTTTCTCGAGAAAAGAGCGCTTTACAGCGCTTTCTGGCTGCTAGAGACATGCAGAAAGAGCAAGTGTGGCAGAATGTGTTCCAAAGCAGCTGGAGCTACCACGGGCTCCGGACAGGCTTATTTTCACTTGGAGAACACAGAAAACACACCAAGGTGCTGCTGCAAGCAAAGTTACAGAGGTTTCCCAGAGTGTTGCTTTTCTCGAGAAAAGAGCGCTTTACAGCGCTTTCTGGCTGCTAGAGACATGCAGAAAGAGCAAGTGTGGCAGAATGGGTTCCAAAGCAGCTGGAGCTACCACGGGCTCCGGACAGGCTTCTTTTCACTTGGAGAACACAGAAAACACACCAAGGTGCTGCTGCAAGCAAAGTTACAGAGGTTTCCCAGAGTGTTGCTTTTCTCGAGAAAAGAGCGCTTTACAGCGCTTTCTGGCTGCTAGAGACATGCAGAAAGAGCAAGTGTGGCAGAATGTGTTCCAAAGCAGCTGGAGCTACCACGGGCTCCGGACAGGCTTATTTTCACTTGGAGAACACAGAAAACACACCAAGGTGCTGCTGCAAGCAAAGTTACAGAGGTTTCCCAGAGTGTTGCTTTTCTCGAGAAAAGAGCGCTTTACAGCGCTTTCTGGCTGCTAGAGACATGCAGAAAGAGCAAGTGTGGCAGAATGTGTTCCAAAGCAGCTGGAGCTACCACGGGCTCCGCACAGGCTTCTTTTCACTTGGAGAACACAGAAAACACACCAAGGTGCTGCTGCAAGCAAAGTTACAGAGGTTTCCCAGAGTGTTGCTTTTCTCGAGAAAAGAGCGCTTTACAGCGCTTTCTGGCTGCTAGAGACATGCAGAAAGAGCAAGTGTGGCAGAATGTGTTCCAAAGCAGCTGGAGCTACCACGGGCTCCGGACAGGCTTATTTTCACTTGGAGAACACAGAAAACACACCAAGGTGCTGCTGCAAGCAAAGTTACAGAGGTTTCCCAGAGTGTTGCTTTTCTCGAGAAAAGAGCGCTTTACAGCGCTTTCTGGCTGCTAGAGACATGCAGAAAGAGCAAGTGTGGCAGAATGTGTTCCAAAGCAGCTGGAGCTACCACGGGCTCCGGACAGGCTTCTTTTCACTTGGAGAACACAGAAAACACACCAAGGTGCTGCTGCAAGCAAAGTTACAGAGGTTTCCCAGAGTGTTGCTTTTCTCGAGAAAAGAGCGCTTTACAGCGCTTTCTGGCTGCTAGAGACATGCAGAAAGAGCAAGTGTGGCAGAATGTGTTCCAAAGCAGCTGGAGCTACCACGGGCTCCGGACAGGCTTATTTTCACTTGGAGAACACAGAAAACACACCAAGGTGCTGCTGCAAGCAAAGTTACAGAGGTTTCCCAGAGTGTTGCTTTTCTCGAGAAAAGAGCGCTTTACAGCGCTTTCTGGCTGCTAGAGACATGCAGAAAGAGCAAGTGTGGCAGAATGTGTTCCAAAGCAGCTGGAGCTACCACGGGCTCCGGACAGGCTTATTTTCACTTGGAGAACACAGAAAACACACCAAGGTGCTGCTGCAAGCAAAGTTACAGAGGTTTCCCAGAGTGTTGCTTTTCTCGAGAAAAGAGCGCTTTACAGCGCTTTCTGGCTGCTAGAGACATGCAGAAAGAGCAAGTGTGGCAGAATGTGTTCCAAAGCAGCTGGAGCTACCACGGGCTCCGGACAGGCTTCTTTTCACTTGGAGAACACAGAAAACACACCAAGGTGCTGCTGCAAGCAAAGTTACAGAGGTTTCCCAGAGTGTTGCTTTTCTCGAGAAAAGAGCGCTTTACAGCGCTTTCTGGCTGCTAGAGACATGCAGAAAGAGCAAGTGTGGCAGAATGTGTTCCAAAGCAGCTGGAGCTACCACGGGCTCCGGACAGGCTTATTTTCACTTGGAGAACACAGAAAACACACCAAGGTGCTGCTGCAAGCAAAGTTACAGAAGTCCCCCTGAGTGTTGCTTTTCTCGAGAAAAGAGCGTTTTACAGCGCTTTCTGGCTGCTAGAGACATGCAGAAAGAGCAAGTGTGGCAGAATGTGTTCCAAAGCAGCTGGAGCTACCACGGGCTCCGGACAGGCTTCTTTTCACTTGGAGAACACAGAAAACACACCAAGGTGCTGCTGCAAGCAAAGTTACAGAAGTCCCCCTGAGTGTTGCTTTTCTCGAGAAAAGAGCGCTTTACAGCGCTTTCTGGCTGCTAGAGACATGCAGAAAGAGCAAGTGTGGCAGAATGTGTTCCAAAGCAGCTGGAGCTACCACGGGCTCTGGACAGGCTTATTTTCACTTGGAGAACACAGAAAACACACCAAGGTGCTGCTGCAAGCAAAGTTACAGAGGTTTCCCAGAGTGTTGCTTTTCTCGAGAAAAGAGCGCTTTACAGCGCTTTCTGGCTGCTAGAGACATGCAGAAAGAGCAAGTGTGGCAGAATGTGTTCCAAAGCAGCTGGAGCTACCACGGGCTCCGGACAGGCTTATTTTCACTTGGAGAACACAGAAAACACACCAAGGTGCTGCTGCAAGCAAAGTTACAGAGGTTTCCCAGAGTGTTGCTTTTCTCGAGAAAAGAGCGCTTTACAGCGCTTTCTGGCTGCTAGAGACATGCAGAAAGAGCAAGTGTGGCAGAATGTGTTCCAAAGCAGCTGGAGCTACCACGGGCTCCGGACAGGCTTATTTTCACTTGGAGAACACAGAAAACACACCAAGGTGCTGCTGCAAGCAAAGTTACAGAGGTTTCCCAGAGTGTTGCTTTTCTCGAGAAAAGAGCGCTTTACAGCGCTTTCTGGCTGCTAGAGACATGCAGAAAGAGCAAGTGTGGCAGAATGGGTTCCAAAGCAGCTGGAGCTACCACGGGCTCCGGACAGGCTTATTTTCACTTGGAGAACACAGAAAACACACCAAGGTGCTGCTGCAAGCAAAGTTACAGAGGTTTCCCAGAGTGTTGCTTTTCTCGAGAAAAGAGCGCTTTACAGCGCTTTCTGGCTGCTAGAGACATGCAGAAAGAGCAAGTGTGGCAGAATGTGTTCCAAAGCAGCTGGAGCTACCACGGGCTCCGGACAGGCTTCTTTTCACTTGGAGAACACAGAAAACACACCAAGGTGCTGCTGCAAGCAAAGTTACAGAGGTTTCCCAGAGTGTTGCTTTTCTCGAGAAAAGAGCGCTTTACAGCGCTTTCTGGCTGCTAGAGACATGCAGAAAGAGCAAGTGTGGCAGAATGTGTTCCAAAGCAGCTGGAGCTACCACGGGCTCCGGACAGGCTTATTTTCACTTGGAGAACACAGAAAACACACCAAGGTGCTGCTGCAAGCAAAGTTACAGAAGTCCCCCTGAGTGTTGCTTTTCTCGAGAAAAGAGCGCTTTACAGCGCTTTCTGGCTGCTAGAGACATGCAGAAAGAGCAAGTGTGGCAGAATGTGTTCCAAAGCAGCTGGAGCTACCACGGGCTCCGGACAGGCTTATTTTCACTTGGAGAACACAGAAAACACACCAAGGTGCTGCTGCAAGCAAAGTTACAGAGGTTTCCCAGAGTGTTGCTTTTCTCGAGAAAAGAGCGCTTTACAGCGCTTTCTGGCTGCTAGAGACATGCAGAAAGAGCAAGTGTGGCAGAATGTGTTCCAAAGCAGCTGGAGCTACCACGGGCTCCGGACAGGCTTCTTTTCACTTGGAGAACACAGAAAACACACCAAGGTGCTGCTGCAAGCAAAGTTACAGAGGTTTCCCAGAGTGTTGCTTTTCTCGAGAAAAGAGCGCTTTACAGCGCTTTCTGGCTGCTAGAGACATGCAGAAAGAGCAAGTGTGGCAGAATGTGTTCCAAAGCAGCTGGAGCTACCACGGGCTCCGGACAGGCTTCTTTTCACTTGGAGAACACAGAAAACACACCAAGGTGCTGCTGCAAGCAAAGTTACAGAGGTTTCCCAGAGTGTTGCTTTTCTCGAGAAAAGAGCGCTTTACAGCGCTTTCTGGCTACTAGAGACATGCAGAAAGAGCAAGTGTGGCAGAATGTGTTCCAAAGCAGCTGGAGCTACCACGGGCTCCGGACAGGCTTCTTTTCACTTGGAGAACACAGAAAACACACCAAGGTGCTGCTGCAAGCAAAGTTACAGAGGTTTCCCAGAGTGTTGCTTTTCTCGAGAAAAGAGCGCTTTACAGCGCTTTCTGGCTGCTAGAGACATGCAGAAAGAGCAAGTGTGGCAGAATGTGTTCCAAAGCAGCTGGAGCTACCACGGGCTCCGGACAGGCTTATTTTCACTTGGAGAACACAGAAAACACACCAAGGTGCTGCTGCAAGCAAAGTTACAGAGGTTTCCCAGAGTGTTGCTTTTCTCGAGAAAAGAGCGCTTTACAGCGCTTTCTGGCTGCTAGAGACATGCAGAAAGAGCAAGTGTGGCAGAATGTGTTCCAAAGCAGCTGGAGCTACCACGGGCTCCGGACAGGCTTATTTTCACTTGGAGAACACAGAAAACACACCAAGGTGCTGCTGCAAGCAAAGTTACAGAGGTTTCCCAGAGTGTTGCTTTTCTCGAGAAAAGAGCGCTTTACAGCGCTTTCTGGCTGCTAGAGACATGCAGAAAGAGCAAGTGTGGCAGAATGTGTTCCAAAGCAGCTGGAGCTACCACGGGCTCCGGACAGGCTTCTTTTCACTTGGAGAACACAGAAAACACACCAAGGTGCTGCTGCAAGCAAAGTTACAGAGGTTTCCCAGAGTGTTGCTTTTCTCGAGAAAAGAGCGCTTTACAGCGCTTTCTGGCTGCTAGAGACATGCAGAAAGAGCAAGTGTGGCAGAATGTGTTCCAAAGCAGCTGGAGCTACCACGGGCTCCGGACAGGCTTATTTTCACTTGGAGAACACAGAAAACACACCAAGGTGCTGCTGCAAGCAAAGTTACAGAGGTTTCCCAGAGTGTTGCTTTTCTCGAGAAAAGAGCGCTTTACAGCGCTTTCTGGCTGCTAGAGACATGCAGAAAGAGCAAGTGTGGCAGAATGTGTTCCAAAGCAGCTGGAGCTACCACGGGCTCCGGACAGGCTTCTTTTCACTTGGAGAACACAGAAAACACACCAAGGTGCTGCTGCAAGCAAAGTTACAGAGGTTTCCCAGAGTGTTGCTTTTCTCGAGAAAAGAGCGCTTTACAGCGCTTTCTGGCTGCTAGAGACATGCAGAAAGAGCAAGTGTGGCAGAATGGGTTCCAAAGCAGCTGGAGCTACCACGGGCTCCGGACAGGCTTATTTTCACTTGGAGAACACAGAAAACACACCAAGGTGCTGCTGCAAGCAA
Organism: Zosterops lateralis; assembly: GCF_965231275.1. Classification (NCBI taxonomy): domain Eukaryota; kingdom Metazoa; phylum Chordata; class Aves; order Passeriformes; family Zosteropidae; genus Zosterops; species Zosterops lateralis. The sequence continues at coordinate 6,390 of NW_028154387.1, forward strand.
AGTTACAGAGGTTTCCCAGAGTGTTGCTTTTCTCGAGAAAAGAGCGCTTTACAGCGCTTTCTGGCTGCTAGAGACATGCAGAAAGAGCAAGTGTGGCAGAATGTGTTCCAAAGCAGCTGGAGCTACCACGGGCTCCGGACAGGCTTATTTTCACTTGGAGAACACAGAAAACACACCAAGGTGCTGCTGCAAGCAAAGTTACAGAAGTTCCCCAGAGTGTTGCTTTTCTCGAGAAAAGAGCGCTTTACAGCGCTTTCTGGCTGCTAGAGACATGCAGAAAGAGCAAGTGTGGCAGAATGTGTTCCAAAGCAGCTGGAGCTACCACGGGCTCCGGACAGGCTTATTTTCACTTGGAGAACACAGAAAACACACCAAGGTGCTGCTGCAAGCAAAGTTACAGAGGTTTCCCAGAGTGTTGCTTTTCTCGAGAAAAGAGCGCTTTACAGCGCTTTCTGGCTGCTAGAGACATGCAGAAAGAGCAAGTGTGGCAGAATGTGTTCCAAAGCAGCTGGAGCTACCACGGGCTCCGGACAGGCTTATTTTCACTTGGAGAACACAGAAAACACACCAAGGTGCTGCTGCAAGCAAAGTTACAGAGGTTTCCCAGAGTGTTGCTTTTCTCGAGAAAAGAGCGCTTTACAGCGCTTTCTGGCTGCTAGAGACATGCAGAAAGAGCAAGTGTGGCAGAATGTGTTCCAAAGCAGCTGGAGCTACCACGGGCTCCGGACAGGCTTATTTTCACTTGGAGAACACAGAAAACACACCAAGGTGCTGCTGCAAGCAAAGTTACAGAGGTTTCCCAGAGTGTTGCTTTTCTCGAGAAAAGAGCGCTTTACAGCGCTTTCTGGCTGCTAGAGACATGCAGAAAGAGCAAGTGTGGCAGAATGTGTTCCAAAGCAGCTGGAGCTACCACGGGCTCCGGACAGGCTTATTTTCACTTGGAGAACACAGAAAACACACCAAGGTGCTGCTGCAAGCAAAGTTACAGAGGTTTCCCAGAGTGTTGCTTTTCTCGAGAAAAGAGCGCTTTACAGCGCTTTCTGGCTGCTAGAGACATGCAGAAAGAGCAAGTGTGGCAGAATGTGTTCCAAAGCAGCTGGAGCTACCACGGGCTCCGGACAGGCTTCTTTTCACTTGGAGAACACAGAAAACACACCAAGGTGCTGCTGCAAGCAAAGTTACAGAGGTTTCCCAGAGTGTTGCTTTTCTCGAGAAAAGAGCGCTTTACAGCGCTTTCTGGCTGCTAGAGACATGCAGAAAGAGCAAGTGTGGCAGAATGTGTTCCAAAGCAGCTGGAGCTACCACGGGCTCCGGACAGGCTTCTTTTCACTTGGAGAACACAGAAAACACACCAAGGTGCTGCTGCAAGCAAAGTTACAGAGGTTTCCCAGAGTGTTGCTTTTCTCGAGAAAAGAGCGCTTTACAGCGCTTTCTGGCTGCTAGAGACATGCAGAAAGAGCAAGTGTGGCAGAATGTGTTCCAAAGCAGCTGGAGCTACCACGGGCTCCGGACAGGCTTATTTTCACTTGGAGAACACAGAAAACACACCAAGGTGCTGCTGCAAGCAAAGTTACAGAGGTTTCCCAGAGTGTTGCTTTTCTCGAGAAAAGAGCGCTTTACAGCGCTTTCTGGCTGCTAGAGACATGCAGAAAGAGCAAGTGTGGCAGAATGTGTTCCAAAGCAGCTGGAACTACCACGGGCTCCGGACAGGCTTCTTTTCACTTGGAGAACACAGAAAACACACCAAGGTGCTGCTGCAAGCAAAGTTACAGAGGTTTCCCAGAGTGTTGCTTTTCTCGAGAAAAGAGCGCTTTACAGCGCTTTCTGGCTGCTAGAGACATGCAGAAAGAGCAAGTGTGGCAGAATGTGTTCCAAAGCAGCTGGAGCTACCACGGGCTCCGGACAGGCTTATTTTCACTTGGAGAACACAGAAAACACACCAAGGTGCTGCTGCAAGCAAAGTTACAGAGGTTTCCCAGAGTGTTGCTTTTCTCGAGAAAAGAGCGCTTTACAGCGCTTTCTGGCTGCTAGAGACATGCAGAAAGAGCAAGTGTGGCAGAATGTGTTCCAAAGCAGCTGGAGCTACCACGGGCTCCGGACAGGCTTATTTTCACTTGGAGAACACAGAAAACACACCAAGGTGCTGCTGCAAGCAAAGTTACAGAGGTTTCCCAGAGTGTTGCTTTTCTCGAGAAAAGAGCGCTTTACAGCGCTTTCTGGCTGCTAGAGACATGCAGAAAGAGCAAGTGTGGCAGAATGTGTTCCAAAGCAGCTGGAGCTACCACGGGCTCCGCACAGGCTTATTTTCACTTGGAGAACACAGAAAACACACCAAGGTGCTGCTGCAAGCAAAGTTACAGAGGTTTCCCAGAGTGTTGCTTTTCTCGAGAAAAGAGCGCTTTACAGCGCTTTCTGGCTGCTAGAGACATGCAGAAAGAGCAAGTGTGGCAGAATGTGTTCCAAAGCAGCTGGAGCTACCACGGGCTCCGCACAGGCTTCTTTTCACTTGGAGAACACAGAAAACACACCAAGGTGCTGCTGCAAGCAAAGTTACAGAGGTTTCCCAGAGTGTTGCTTTTCTCGAGAAAAGAGCGCTTTACAGCGCTTTCTGGCTGCTAGAGACATGCAGAAAGAGCAAGTGTGGCAGAATGTGTTCCAAAGCAGCTGGAGCTACCACGGGCTCCGCACAGGCTTATTTTCACTTGGAGAACACAGAAAACACACCAAGGTGCTGCTGCAAGCAAAGTTACAGAGGTTTCCCAGAGTGTTGCTTTTCTCGAGAAAAGAGCGCTTTACAGCGCTTTCTGGCTGCTAGAGACATGCAGAAAGAGCAAGTGTGGCAGAATGTGTTCCAAAGCAGCTGGAGCTACCACGGGCTCCGCACAGGCTTATTTTCACTTGGAGAACACAGAAAACACACCAAGGTGCTGCTGCAAGCAAAGTTACAGAGGTTTCCCAGAGTGTTGCTTTTCTCGAGAAAAGAGCGCTTTACAGCGCTTTCTGGCTGCTAGAGACATGCAGAAAGAGCAAGTGTGGCAGAATGTGTTCCAAAGCAGCTGGAGCTACCACGGGCTCCGGACAGGCTTATTTTCACTTGGAGAACACAGAAAACACACCAAGGTGCTGCTGCAAGCAAAGTTACAGAGGTTTCCCAGAGTGTTGCTTTTCTCGAGAAAAGAGCGCTTTACAGCGCTTTCTGGCTGCTAGAGACATGCAGAAAGAGCAAGTGTGGCAGAATGTGTTCCAAAGCAGCTGGAGCTACCACGGGCTCCGGACAGGCTTATTTTCACTTGGAGAACACAGAAAACACACCAAGGTGCTGCTGCAAGCAAAGTTACAGAGGTTTCCCAGAGTGTTGCTTTTCTCGAGAAAAGAGCGCTTTCCAGCGCTTTCTGGCTGCTAGAGACATGCAGAAAGAGCAAGTGTGGCAGAATGTGTTCCAAAGCAGCTGGAGCTACCACGGGCTCCGGACAGGCTTATTTTCACTTGGAGAACACAGAAAACACACCAAGGTGCTGCTGCAAGCAAAGTTACAGAGGTTTCCCAGAGTGTTGCTTTTCTCGAGAAAAGAGCGCTTTACAGCGCTTTCTGGCTGCTAGAGACATGCAGAAAGAGCAAGTGTGGCAGAATGTGTTCCAAAGCAGCTGGAGCTACCACGGGCTCCGGACAGGCTTATTTTCACTTGGAGAACACAGAAAACACACCAAGGTGCTGCTGCAAGCAAAGTTACAGAGGTTTCCCAGAGTGTTGCTTTTCTCGAGAAAAGAGCGCTTTACAGCGCTTTCTGGCTGCTAGAGACATGCAGAAAGAGCAAGTGTGGCAGAATGTGTTCCAAAGCAGCTGGAGCTACCACGGGCTCCGGACAGGCTTATTTTCACTTGGAGAACACAGAAAACACACCAAGGTGCTGCTGCAAGCAAAGTTACAGAGGTTTCCCAGAGTGTTGCTTTTCTCGAGAAAAGAGCGCTTTACAGCGCTTTCTGGCTGCTAGAGACATGCAGAAAGAGCAAGTGTGGCAGAATGTGTTCCAAAGCAGCTGGAGCTACCACGGGCTCCGCACAGGCTTATTTTCACTTGGAGAACACAGAAAACACACCAAGGTGCTGCTGCAAGCAAAGTTACAGAGGTTTCCCAGAGTGTTGCTTTTCTCGAGAAAAGAGCGCTTTACAGCGCTTTCTGGCTGCTAGAGACATGCAGAAAGAGCAAGTGTGGCAGAATGTGTTCCAAAGCAGCTGGAGCTACCACGGGCTCCGGACAGGCTTATTTTCACTTGGAGAACACAGAAAACACACCAAGGTGCTGCTGCAAGCAAAGTTACAGAGGTTTCCCAGAGTGTTGCTTTTCTCGAGAAAAGAGCGCTTTACAGCGCTTTCTGGCTGCTAGAGACATGCAGAAAGAGCAAGTGTGGCAGAATGTGTTCCAAAGCAGCTGGAGCTACCACGGGCTCCGGACAGGCTTATTTTCACTTGGAGAACACAGAAAACACACCAAGGTGCTGCTGCAAGCAAAGTTACAGACGTTTCCCAGAGTGTTGCTTTTCTCGAGAAAAGAGCGCTTTACAGCGCTTTCTGGCTGCTAGAGACATGCAGAAAGAGCAAGTGTGGCAGAATGTGTTCCAAAGCAGCTGGAGCTACCACGGGCTCCGGACAGGCTTATTTTCACTTGGAGAACACAGAAAACACACCAAGGTGCTGCTGCAAGCAAAGTTACAGAGGTTTCCCAGAGTGTTGCTTTTCTCGAGAAAAGAGCGCTTTACAGCGCTTTCTGGCTGCTAGAGACATGCAGAAAGAGCAAGTGTGGCAGAATGTGTTCCAAAGCAGCTGGAGCTACCACGGGCTCCGCACAGGCTTATTTTCACTTGGAGAACACAGAAAACACACCAAGGTGCTGCTGCAAGCAAAGTTACAGAGGTTTCCCAGAGTGTTGCTTTTCTCGAGAAAAGAGCGCTTTACAGCGCTTTCTGGCTGCTAGAGACATGCAGAAAGAGCAAGTGTGGCAGAATGTGTTCCAAAGCAGCTGGAGCTACCACGGGCTCCGCACAGGCTTATTTTCACTTGGAGAACACAGAAAACACACCAAGGTGCTGCTGCAAGCAAAGTTACAGAGGTTTCCCAGAGTGTTGCTTTTCTCGAGAAAAGAGCGCTTTACAGCGCTTTCTGGCTGCTAGAGACATGCAGAAAGAGCAAGTGTGGCAGAATGTGTTCCAAAGCAGCTGGAGCTACCACGGGCTCCGGACAGGCTTATTTTCACTTGGAGAACACAGAAAACACACCAAGGTGCTGCTGCAAGCAAAGTTACAGACGTTTCCCAGAGTGTTGCTTTTCTCGAGAAAAGAGCGCTTTACAGCGCTTTCTGGCTGCTAGAGACATGCAGAAAGAGCAAGTGTGGCAGAATGTGTTCCAAAGCAGCTGGAGCTACCACGGGCTCCGGACAGGCTTATTTTCACTTGGAGAACACAGAAAACACACCAAGGTGCTGCTGCAAGCAAAGTTACAGAGGTTTCCCAGAGTGTTGCTTTTCTCGAGAAAAGAGCGCTTTACAGCGCTTTCTGGCTGCTAGAGACATGCAGAAAGAGCAAGTGTGGCAGAATGTGTTCCAAAGCAGCTGGAGCTACCACGGGCTCCGCACAGGCTTATTTTCACTTGGAGAACACAGAAAACACACCAAGGTGCTGCTGCAAGCAAAGTTACAGAGGTTTCCCAGAGTGTTGCTTTTCTCGAGAAAAGAGCGCTTTACAGCGCTTTCTGGCTGCTAGAGACATGCAGAAAGAGCAAGTGTGGCAGAATGTGTTCCAAAGCAGCTGGAGCTACCACGGGCTCCGCACAGGCTTATTTTCACTTGGAGAACACAGAAAACACACCAAGGTGCTGCTGCAAGCAAAGTTACAGAGGTTTCCCAGAGTGTTGCTTTTCTCGAGAAAAGAGCGCTTTACAGCGCTTTCTGGCTGCTAGAGACATGCAGAAAGAGCAAGTGTGGCAGAATGTGTTCCAAAGCAGCTGGAGCTACCACGGGCTCCGGACAGGCTTATTTTCACTTGGAGAACACAGAAAACACACCAAGGTGCTGCTGCAAGCAAAGTTACAGAGGTTTCCCAGAGTGTTGCTTTTCTCGAGAAAAGAGCGCTTTACAGCGCTTTCTGGCTGCTAGAGACATGCAGAAAGAGCAAGTGTGGCAGAATGTGTTCCAAAGCAGCTGGAGCTACCACGGGCTCCGGACAGGCTTATTTTCACTTGGAGAACACAGAAAACACACCAAGGTGCTGCTGCAAGCAAAGTTACAGAGGTTTCCCAGAGTGTTGCTTTTCTCGAGAAAAGAGCGCTTTACAGCGCTTTCTGGCTGCTAGAGACATGCAGAAAGAGCAAGTGTGGCAGAATGTGTTCCAAAGCAGCTGGAGCTACCACGGGCTCCGCACAGGCTTATTTTCACTTGGAGAACACAGAAAACACACCAAGGTGCTGCTGCAAGCAAAGTTACAGAGGTTTCCCAGAGTGTTGCTTTTCTCGAGAAAAGAGCGCTTTACAGCGCTTTCTGGCTGCTAGAGACATGCAGAAAGAGCAAGTGTGGCAGAATGTGTTCCAAAGCAGCTGGAGCTACCACGGGCTCCGGACAGGCTTATTTTCACTTGGAGAACACAGAAAACACACCAAGGTGCTGCTGCAAGCAAAGTTACAGAGGTTTCCCAGAGTGTTGCTTTTCTCGAGAAAAGAGCGCTTTACAGCGCTTTCTGGCTGCTAGAGACATGCAGAAAGAGCAAGTGTGGCAGAATGTGTTCCAAAGCAGCTGGAGCTACCACGGGCTCCGCACAGGCTTATTTTCACTTGGAGAACACAGAAAACACACCAAGGTGCTGCTGCAAGCAAAGTTACAGAGGTTTCCCAGAGTGTTGCTTTTCTCGAGAAAAGAGCGCTTTACAGCGCTTTCTGGCTGCTAGAGACATGCAGAAAGAGCAAGTGTGGCAGAATGTGTTCCAAAGCAGCTGGAGCTACCACGGGCTCCGGACAGGCTTATTTTCACTTGGAGAACACAGAAAACACACCAAGGTGCTGCTGCAAGCAAAGTTACAGACGTTTCCCAGAGTGTTGCTTTTCTCGAGAAAAGAGCGCTTTACAGCGCTTTCTGGCTGCTAGAGACATGCAGAAAGAGCAAGTGTGGCAGAATGTGTTCCAAAGCAGCTGGAGCTACCACGGGCTCCGCACAGGCTTATTTTCACTTGGAGAACACAGAAAACACACCAAGGTGCTGCTGCAAGCAAAGTTACAGAGGTTTCCCAGAGTGTTGCTTTTCTCGAGAAAAGAGCGCTTTACAGCGCTTTCTGGCTGCTAGAGACATGCAGAAAGAGCAAGTGTGGCAGAATGTGTTCCAAAGCAGCTGGAGCTACCACGGGCTCCGGACAGGCTTCTTTTCACTTGGAGAACACAGAAAACACACCAAGGTGCTGCTGCAAGCAAAGTTACAGACGTTTCCCAGAGTGTTGCTTTTCTCGAGAAAAGAGCGCTTTCCAGCACTTTCTGGCTGCTAGAGACATGCAGAAAGAGCAAGTGTGGCAGAATGTGTTCCAAAGCAGCTGGAGCTACCACGGGCTCCGGACAGGCTTATTTTCACTTGGAGAACACAGAAAACACACCAAGGTGCTGCTGCAAGCAAAGTTACAGAGGTTTCCCAGAGTGTTGCTTTTCTCGAGAAAAGAGCGCTTTACAGCGCTTTCTGGCTGCTAGAGACATGCAGAAAGAGCAAGTGTGGCAGAATGTGTTCCAAAGCAGCTGGAGCTACCACGGGCTCCGGACAGGCTTATTTTCACTTGGAGAACACAGAAAACACACCAAGGTGCTGCTGCAAGCAAAGTTACAGAGGTTTCCCAGAGTGTTGCTTTTCTCGAGAAAAGAGCGCTTTACAGCGCTTTCTGGCTGCTAGAGACATGCAGAAAGAGCAAGTGTGGCAGAATGTGTTCCAAAGCAGCTGGAGCTACCACGGGCTCCGGACAGGCTTATTTTCACTTGGAGAACACAGAAAACACACCAAGGTGCTGCTGCAAGCAAAGTTACAGACGTTTCCCAGAGTGTTGCTTTTCTCGAGAAAAGAGCGCTTTACAGCGCTTTCTGGCTGCTAGAGACATGCAGAAAGAGCAAGTGTGGCAGAATGTGTTCCAAAGCAGCTGGAGCTACCACGGGCTCCGGACAGGCTTATTTTCACTTGGAGAACACAGAAAACACACCAAGGTGCTGCTGCAAGCAAAGTTACAGAGGTTTCCCAGAGTGTTGCTTTTCTCGAGAAAAGAGCGCTTTCCAGCGCTTTCTGGCTGCTAGAGACATGCAGAAAGAGCAAGTGTGGCAGAATGTGTTCCAAAGCAGCTGGAGCTACCACGGGCTCCGGACAGGCTTATTTTCACTTGGAGAACACAGAAAACACACCAAGGTGCTGCTGCAAGCAAAGTTACAGAGGTTTCCCAGAGTGTTGCTTTTCTCGAGAAAAGAGCGCTTTACAGCGCTTTCTGGCTGCTAGAGACATGCAGAAAGAGCAAGTGTGGCAGAATGTGTTCCAAAGCAGCTGGAGCTACCACGGGCTCCGCACAGGCTTATTTTCACTTGGAGAACACAGAAAACACACCAAGGTGCTGCTGCAAGCAAAGTTACAGAGGTTTCCCAGAGTGTTGCTTTTCTCGAGAAAAGAGCGCTTTACAGCGCTTTCTGGCTGCTAGAGACATGCAGAAAGAGCAAGTGTGGCAGAATGTGTTCCAAAGCAGCTGGAGCTACCACGGGCTCCGGACAGGCTTATTTTCACTTGGAGAACACAGAAAACACACCAAGGTGCTGCTGCAAGCAAAGTTACAGACGTTTCCCAGAGTGTTGCTTTTCTCGAGAAAAGAGCGCTTTCCAGCGCTTTCTGGCTGCTAGAGACATGCAGAAAGAGCAAGTGTGGCAGAATGTGTTCCAAAGCAGCTGGAGCTACCACGGGCTCCGGACAGGCTTATTTTCACTTGGAGAACACAGAAAACACACCAAGGTGCTGCTGCAAGCAAAGTTACAGAGGTTTCCCAGAGTGTTGCTTTTCTCGAGAAAAGAGCGCTTTACAGCGCTTTCTGGCTGCTAGAGACATGCAGAAAGAGCAAGTGTGGCAGAATGTGTTCCAAAGCAGCTGGAGCTACCACGGGCTCCGGACAGGCTTATTTTCACTTGGAGAACACAGAAAACACACCAAGGTGCTGCTGCAAGCAAAGTTACAGAGGTTTCCCAGAGTGTTGCTTTTCTCGAGAAAAGAGCGCTTTACAGCGCTTTCTGGCTGCTAGAGACATGCAGAAAGAGCAAGTGTGGCAGAATGTGTTCCAAAGCAGCTGGAGCTACCACGGGCTCCGGACAGGCTTATTTTCACTTGGAGAACACAGAAAACACACCAAGGTGCTGCTGCAAGCAAAGTTACAGACGTTTCCCAGAGTGTTGCTTTTCTCGAGAAAAGAGCGCTTTCCAGCGCTTTCTGGCTGCTAGAGACATGCAGAAAGAGCAAGTGTGGCAGAATGTGTTCCAAAGCAGCTGGAGCTACCACGGGCTCCGGACAGGCTTATTTTCACTTGGAGAACACAGAAAACACACCAAGGTGCTGCTGCAAGCAAAGTTACAGAGGTTTCCCAGAGTGTTGCTTTTCTCGAGAAAAGAGCGCTTTCCAGCGCTTTCTGGCTGCTAGAGACATGCAGAAAGAGCAAGTGTGGCAGAATGTGTTCCAAAGCAGCTGGAGCTACCACGGGCTCCGGACAGGCTTATTTTCACTTGGAGAACACAGAAAACACACCAAGGTGCTGCTGCAAGCAAAGTTACAGAGGTTTCCCAGAGTGTTGCTTTTCTCGAGAAAAGAGCGCTTTCCAGCGCTTTCTGGCTGCTAGAGACATGCAGAAAGAGCAAGTGTGGCAGAATGTGTTCCAAAGCAGCTGGAGCTACCACGGGCTCCGGACAGGCTTCTTTTCACTTGGAGAACACAGAAAACACACCAAGGTGCTGCTGCAAGCAAAGTTACAGAGGTTTCCCAGAGTGTTGCTTTTCTCGAGAAAAGAGCGCTTTCCAGCGCTTTCTGGCTGCTAGAGACATGCAGAAAGAGCAAGTGTGGCAGAATGTGTTCCAAAGCAGCTGGAGCTACCACGGGCTCCGGACAGGCTTATTTTCACTTGGAGAACACAGAAAACACACCAAGGTGCTGCTGCAAGCAAAGTTACAGAGGTTTCCCAGAGTGTTGCTTTTCTCGAGAAAAGAGCGCTTTCCAGCGCTTTCTGGCTGCTAGAGACATGCAGAAAGAGCAAGTGTGGCAGAATGTGTTCCAAAGCAGCTGGAGCTACCACGGGCTCCGGACAGGCTTATTTTCACTTGGAGAACACAGAAAACACACCAAGGTGCTGCTGCAAGCAAAGTTACAGAGGTTTCCCAGAGTGTTGCTTTTCTCGAGAAAAGAGCGCTTTACAGCGCTTTCTGGCTGCTAGAGACATGCAGAAAGAGCAAGTGTGGCAGAATGTGTTCCAAAGCAGCTGGAGCTACCACGGGCTCCGCACAGGCTTATTTTCACTTGGAGAACACAGAAAACACACCAAGGTGCTGCTGCAAGCAAAGTTACAGAGGTTTCCCAGAGTGTTGCTTTTCTCGAGAAAAGAGCGCTTTACAGCGCTTTCTGGCTGCTAGAGACATGCAGAAAGAGCAAGTGTGGCAGAATGTGTTCCAAAGCAGCTGGAGCTACCACGGGCTCCGCACAGGCTTCTTTTCACTTGGAGAACACAGAAAACACACCAAGGTGCTGCTGCAAGCAAAGTTACAGAGGTTTCCCAGAGTGTTGCTTTTCTCGAGAAAAGAGCGCTTTACAGCGCTTTCTGGCTGCTAGAGACATGCAGAAAGAGCAAGTGTGGCAGAATGTGTTCCAAAGCAGCTGGAGCTACCACGGGCTCCGGACAGGCTTATTTTCACTTGGAGAACACAGAAAACACACCAAGGTGCTGCTGCAAGCAAAGTTACAGAGGTTTCCCAGAGTGTTGCTTTTCTCGAGAAAAGAGCGCTTTACAGCGCTTTCTGGCTGCTAGAGACATGCAGAAAGAGCAAGTGTGGCAGAATGTGTTCCAAAGCAGCTGGAGCTACCACGGGCTCCGCACAGGTTTATTTTCACTTGGAGAACACAGAAAACACACCAAGGTGCTGCTGCAAGCAAAGTTACAGAGGTTTCCCAGAGTGTTGCTTTTCTCGAGAAAAGAGCGCTTTACAGCGCTTTCTGGCTGCTAGAGACATGCAGAAAGAGCAAGTGTGGCAGAATGTGTTCCAAAGCAGCTGGAGCTACCACGGGCTCCGGACAGGCTTATTTTCACTTGGAGAACACAGAAAACACACCAAGGTGCTGCTGCAAGCAAAGTTACAGAGGTTTCCCAGAGTGTTGCTTTTCTCGAGAAAAGAGCGCTTTCCAGCGCTTTCTGGCTGCTAGAGACATGCAGAAAGAGCAAGTGTGGCAGAATGTGTTCCAAAGCAGCTGGAGCTACCACGGGCTCCGGACAGGCTTATTTTCACTTGGAGAACACAGAAAACACATCAAGGTGCTGCTGCAAGCAAAGTTACAGAGGTTTCCCAGAGTGTTGCTTTTCTCGAGAAAAGAGCGCTTTACAGCGCTTTCTGGCTGCTAGAGACATGCAGAAAGAGCAAGTGTGGCAGAATGTGTTCCAAAGCAGCTGGAGCTACCACGGGCTCCGCACAGGCTTATTTTCACTTGAAGAACACAGAAAACACACCAAGGTGCTGCTGCAAGCAAAGTTACAGAGGTTTCCCAGAGTGTTGCTTTTCTCGAGAAAAGAGCGCTTTCCAGCGCTTTCTGGCTGCTAGAGACATGCAGAAAGAGCAAGTGTGGCAGAATGTGTTCCAAAGCAGCTGGAGCTACCACGGGCTCCGGACAGGCTTATTTTCACTAGGAGAACACAGAAAACACACCAAGGTGCTGCTGCAAGCAAAGTTACAGAGGTTTCCCAGAGTGTTGCTTTTCTCGAGAAAAGAGCGCTTTACAGCGCTTTCTGGCTGCTAGAGACATGCAGAAAGAGCAAGTGTGGCAGAATGTGTTCCAAAGCAGCTGGCGCTACCACGGGCTCCGCACAGGCTTATTTTCACTTGGAGAACACAGAAAACACACCAAGGTGCTGCTGCAAGCAAAGTTACAGAGGTTTCCCAGAGTGTTGCTTTTCTCGAGAAAAGAGCGCTTTACAGCGCTTTCTGGCTGCTAGAGACATGCAGAAAGAGCAAGTGTGGCAGAATGTGTTCCAAAGCAGCTGGAGCTACCACGGGCTCCGGACAGGCTTCTTTTCACTTGGAGAACACAGAAAACACACCAAGGTGCTGCTGCAAGCAAAGTTACAGAGGTTTCCCAGAGTGTTGCTTTTCTCGAGAAAAGAGCGCTTTACAGCGCTTTCTGGCTGCTAGAGACATGCAGAAAGAGCAAGTGTGGCAGAATGTGTTCCAAAGCAGCTGGAGCTACCACGGGCTCCGGACAGGCTTATTTTCACTTGGAGAACACAGAAAACACACCAAGGTGCTGCTGCAAGCAAAGTTACAGAGGTTTCCCAGAGTGTTGCTTTTCTCGAGAAAAGAGCGCTTTACAGCGCTTTCTGGCTGCTAGAGACATGCAGAAAGAGCAAGTGTGTCAGAATGTGTTCCAAAGCAGCTGGAGCTACCACGGGCTCCGGACAGGCTTCTTTTCACTTGGAGAACACAGAAAACACACCAAGGTGCTGCTGCAAGCAAAGTTACAGAGGTTTCCCAGAGTGTTGCTTTTCTCGAGAAAAGAGCGCTTTACAGCGCTTTCTGGCTGCTAGAGACATGCAGAAAGAGCAAGTGTGGCAGAATGTGTTCCAAAGCAGCTGGAGCTACCACGGGCTCCGCACAGGCTTATTTTCACTTGGAGAACACAGAAAACACACCAAGGTGCTGCTGCAAGCAAAGTTACAGAGGTTTCCCAGAGTGTTGCTTTTCTCGAGAAAAGAGCGCTTTACAGCGCTTTCTGGCTGCTAGAGACATGCAGAAAGAGCAAGTGTGGCAGAATGTGTTCCAAAGCAGCTGGAGCTACCACGGGCTCCGGACAGGCTTATTTTCACTTGGAGAACACAGAAAACACACCAAGGTGCTGCTGCAAGCAAAGTTACAGAGGTTTCCCAGAGTGTTGCTTTTCTCGAGAAAAGAGCGCTTTACAGCGCTTTCTGGCTGCTGAGACATGCAGAAAGAGCAAGTGTGGCAGAATGTGTTCCAAAGCAGCTGGAGCTACCACGGGCTCCGGACAGGCTTCTTTTTCACTTGGAGAACACAGAAAACACACCAAGGTGCTGCTGCAAGCAAAGTTACAGAGGTTTCCCAGAGTGTTGCTTTTCTCGAGAAAAGAGCGCTTTACAGCGCTTTCTGGCTGCTAGAGACATGCAGAAAGAGCAAGTGTGGCAGAATGTGTTCCAAAGCAGCTGGAGCTACCACGGGCTCCGGACAGGCTTATTTTCACTTGGAGAACACAGAAAACACACCAAGGTGCTGCTGCAAGCAAAGTTACAGAGGTTTCCCAGAGTGTTGCTTTTCTCGAGAAAAGAGCGCTTTCCAGCGCTTTCTGGCTGCTAGAGACATGCAGAAAGAGCAAGTGTGGCAGAATGTGTTCCAAAGCAGCTGGAGCTACCACGGGCTCCGGACAGGCTTATTTTCACTTGGAGAACACAGAAAACACACCAAGGTGCTGCTGCAAGCAAAGTTACAGAGGTTTCCCAGAGTGTTGCTTTTCTCGAGAAAAGAGCGCTTTACAGCGCTTTCTGGCTGCTAGAGACATGCAGAAAGAGCAAGTGTGGCAGAATGTGTTCCAAAGCAGCTGGAGCTACCACGGGCTCCGGACAGGCTTCTTTTCACTTGGAGAACACAGAAAACACACCAAGGTGCTGCTGCAAGCAAAGTTACAGAGGTTTCCCAGAGTGTTGCTTTTCTCGAGAAAAGAGCGCTTTACAGCGCTTTCTGGCTGCTAGAGACATGCAGAAAGAGCAAGTGTGGCAGAATGTGTTCCAAAGCAGCTGGAGCTACCACGGGCTCCGCACAGGTTTATTTTCACTTGGAGAACACAGAAAACACACCAAGGTGCTGCTGCAAGCAAAGTTACAGAGGTTTCCCAGAGTGTTGCTTTTCTCGAGAAAAGAGCGCTTTACAGCGCTTTCTGGCTGCTAGAGACATGCAGAAAGAGCAAGTGTGGCAGAATGTGTTCCAAAGCAGCTGGAGCTACCACGGGCTCCGGACAGGCTTATTTTCACTTGGAGAACACAGAAAACACACCAAGGTGCTGCTGCAAGCAAAGTTACAGAGGTTTCCCAGAGTGTTGCTTTTCTCGAGAAAAGAGCGCTTTCCAGCGCTTTCTGGCTGCTAGAGACATGCAGAAAGAGCAAGTGTGGCAGAATGTGTTCCAAAGCAGCTGGAGCTACCACGGGCTCCGCACAGGCTTCTTTTCACTTGGAGAACACAGAAAACACACCAAGGTGCTGCTGCAAGCAAAGTTACAGAGGTTTCCCAGAGTGTTGCTTTTCTCGAGAAAAGAGCGCTTTACAGCGCTTTCTGGCTGCTAGAGACATGCAGAAAGAGCAAGTGTGGCAGAATGTGTTCCAAAGCAGCTGGAGCTACCACGGGCTCCGGACAGGCTTCTTTTCACTTGGAGAACACAGAAAACACACCAAGGTGCTGCTGCAAGCAAAGTTACAGAGGTTTCCCAGAGTGTTGCTTTTCTCGAGAAAAGAGCGCTTTACAGCGCTTTCTGGCTGCTAGAGACATGCAGAAAGAGCAAGTGTGGCAGAATGTGTTCCAAAGCAGCTGGAGCTACCACGGGCTCCGGACAGGCTTATTTTCACTTGGAGAACACAGAAAACACACCAAGGTGCTGCTGCAAGCAAAGTTACAGAGGTTTCCCAGAGTGTTGCTTTTCTCGAGAAAAGAGCGCTTTCCAGCGCTTTCTGGCTGCTAGAGACATGCAGAAAGAGCAAGTGTGGCAGAATGTGTTCCAAAGCAGCTGGAGCTACCACGGGCTCCGGACAGGCTTATTTTCACTTGGAGAACACAGAAAACACACCAAGGTGCTGCTGCAAGCAAAGTTACAGAGGTTTCCCAGAGTGTTGCTTTTCTCGAGAAAAGAGCGCTTTACAGCGCTTTCTGGCTGCTAGAGACATGCAGAAAGAGCAAGTGTGGCAGAATGTGTTCCAAAGCAGCTGGAGCTACCACGGGCTCCGGACAGGCTTCTTTTCACTTGGAGAACACAGAAAACACACCAAGGTGCTGCTGCAAGCAAAGTTACAGAGGTTTCCCAGAGTGTTGCTTTTCTCGAGAAAAGAGCGCTTTACAGCGCTTTCTGGCTGCTAGAGACATGCAGAAAGAGCAAGTGTGGCAGAATGTGTTCCAAAGCAGCTGGAGCTACCACGGGCTCCGCACAGGTTTATTTTCACTTGGAGAACACAGAAAACACACCAAGGTGCTGCTGCAAGCAAAGTTACAGAGGTTTCCCAGAGTGTTGCTTTTCTCGAGAAAAGAGCGCTTTACAGCGCTTTCTGGCTGCTAGAGACATGCAGAAAGAGCAAGTGTGGCAGAATGTGTTCCAAAGCAGCTGGAGCTACCACGGGCTCCGGACAGGCTTATTTTCACTTGGAGAACACAGAAAACACACCAAGGTGCTGCTGCAAGCAAAGTTACAGAGGTTTCCCAGAGTGTTGCTTTTCTCGAGAAAAGAGCGCTTTCCAGCGCTTTCTGGCTGCTAGAGACATGCAGAAAGAGCAAGTGTGGCAGAATGTGTTCCAAAGCAGCTGGAGCTACCACGGGCTCCGCACAGGCTTCTTTTCACTTGGAGAACACAGAAAACACACCAAGGTGCTGCTGCAAGCAAAGTTACAGAGGTTTCCCAGAGTGTTGCTTTTCTCGAGAAAAGAGCGCTTTACAGCGCTTTCTGGCTGCTAGAGACATGCAGAAAGAGCAAGTGTGGCAGAATGTGTTCCAAAGCAGCTGGAGCTACCACGGGCTCCGGACAGGCTTATTTTCACTTGGAGAACACAGAAAACACACCAAGGTGCTGCTGCAAGCAAAGTTACAGAGGTTTCCCAGAGTGTTGCTTTTCTCGAGAAAAGAGCGCTTTACAGCGCTTTCTGGCTGCTAGAGACATGCAGAAAGAGCAAGTGTGGCAGAATGTGTTCCAAAGCAGCTGGAGCTACCACGGGCTCCGGACAGGCTTATTTTCACTTGGAGAACACAGAAAACACACCAAGGTGCTGCTGCAAGCAAAGTTACAGAGGTTTCCCAGAGTGTTGCTTTTCTCGAGAAAAGAGCGCTTTACAGCGCTTTCTGGCTGCTAGAGACATGCAGAAAGAGCAAGTGTGGCAGAATGTGTTCCAAAGCAGCTGGAGCTACCACGGGCTCCGGACAGGCTTCTTTTCACTTGGAGAACACAGAAAACACACCAAGGTGCTGCTGCAAGCAAAGTTACAGAGGTTTCCCAGAGTGTTGCTTTTCTCGAGAAAAGAGCGCTTTACAGCGCTTTCTGGCTGCTAGAGACATGCAGAAAGAGCAAGTGTGGCAGAATGTGTTCCAAAGCAGCTGGAGCTACCACGGGCTCCGGACAGGCTTATTTTCACTTGGAGAACACAGAAAACACACCAAGGTGCTGCTGCAAGCAAAGTTACAGAGGTTTCCCAGAGTGTTGCTTTTCTCGAGAAAAGAGCGCTTTACAGCGCTTTCTGGCTGCTAGAGACATGCAGAAAGAGCAAGTGTGGCAGAATGTGTTCCAAAGCAGCTGGAGCTACCACGGGCTCCGGACAGGCTTATTTTCACTTGGAGAACACAGAAAACACACCAAGGTGCTGCTGCAAGCAAAGTTACAGAGGTTTCCCAGAGTGTTGCTTTTCTCGAGAAAAGAGCGCTTTACAGCGCTTTCTGGCTGCTAGAGACATGCAGAAAGAGCAAGTGTGGCAGAATGTGTTCCAAAGCAGCTGGAGCTACCACGGGCTCCGGACAGGCTTATTTTCACTTGGAGAACACAGAAAACACACCAAGGTGCTGCTGCAAGCAAAGTTACAGAGGTTTCCCAGAGTGTTGCTTTTCTCGAGAAAAGAGCGCTTTACAGCGCTTTCTGGCTGCTAGAGACATGCAGAAAGAGCAAGTGTGGCAGAATGTGTTCCAAAGCAGCTGGAGCTACCACGGGCTCCGGACAGGCTTATTTTCACTTGGAGAACACAGAAAACACACCAAGGTGCTGCTGCAAGCAAAGTTACAGAGGTTTCCCAGAGTGTTGCTTTTCTCGAGAAAAGAGCGCTTTACAGCGCTTTCTGGCTGCTAGAGACATGCAGAAAGAGCAAGTGTGGCAGAATGTGTTCCAAAGCAGCTGGAGCTACCACGGGCTCCGGACAGGCTTATTTTCACTTGGAGAACACAGAAAACACACCAAGGTGCTGCTGCAAGCAAAGTTACAGAGGTTTCCCAGAGTGTTGCTTTTCTCGAGAAAAGAGCGCTTTCCAGCGCTTTCTGGCTGCTAGAGACATGCAGAAAGAGCAAGTGTGGCAGAATGTGTTCCAAAGCAGCTGGAGCTACCACGGGCTCCGGACAGGCTTATTTTCACTTGGAGAACACAGAAAACACACCAAGGTGCTGCTGCAAGCAAAGTTACAGAGGTTTCCCAGAGTGTTGCTTTTCTCGAGAAAAGAGCGCTTTACAGCGCTTTCTGGCTGCTAGAGACATGCAGAAAGAGCAAGTGTGGCAGAATGTGTTCCAAAGCAGCTGGAGCTACCACGGGCTCCGGACAGGCTTATTTTCACTTGGAGAACACAGAAAACACACCAAGGTGCTGCTGCAAGCAAAGTTACAGAGGTTTCCCAGAGTGTTGCTTTTCTCGAGAAAAGAGCGCTTTACAGCGCTTTCTGGCTGCTAGAGACATGCAGAAAGAGCAAGTGTGGCAGAATGTGTTCCAAAGCAGCTGGAGCTACCACGGGCTCCGGACAGGCTTATTTTCACTTGGAGAACACAGAAAACACACCAAGGTGCTGCTGCAAGCAAAGTTACAGAGGTTTCCCAGAGTGTTGCTTTTCTCGAGAAAAGAGCGCTTTACAGCGCTTTCTGGCTGCTAGAGACATGCAGAAAGAGCAAGTGTGGCAGAATGTGTTCCAAAGCAGCTGGAGCTACCACGGGCTCCGGACAGGCTTATTTTCACTTGGAGAACACAGAAAACACACCAAGGTGCTGCTGCAAGCAAAGTTACAGAGGTTTCCCAGAGTGTTGCTTTTCTCGAGAAAAGAGCGCTTTACAGCGCTTTCTGGCTGCTAGAGACATGCAGAAAGAGCAAGTGTGGCAGAATGTGTTCCAAAGCAGCTGGAGCTACCACGGGCTCCGCACAGGCTTATTTTCACTTGGAGAACACAGAAAACACACCAAGGTGCTGCTGCAAGCAAAGTTACAGAGGTTTCCCAGAGTGTTGCTTTTCTCGAGAAAAGAGCGCTTTACAGCGCTTTCTGGCTGCTAGAGACATGCAGAAAGAGCAAGTGTGGCAGAATGTGTTCCAAAGCAGCTGGAGCTACCACGGGCTCCGGACAGGCTTCTTTTCACTTGGAGAACACAGAAAACACACCAAGGTGCTGCTGCAAGCAAAGTTACAGAGGTTTCCCAGAGTGTTGCTTTTCTCGAGAAAAGAGCGCTTTACAGCGCTTTCTGGCTGCTAGAGACATGCAGAAAGAGCAAGTGTGGCAGAATGTGTTCCAAAGCAGCTGGAGCTACCACGGGCTCCGGACAGGCTTATTTTCACTTGGAGAACACAGAAAACACACCAAGGTGCTGCTGCAAGCAAAGTTACAGAGGTTTCCCAGAGTGTTGCTTTTCTCGAGAAAAGAGCGCTTTACAGCGCTTTCTGGCTGCTAGAGACATGCAGAAAGAGCAAGTGTGGCAGAATGTGTTCCAAAGCAGCTGGAGCTACCACGGGCTCCGCACAGGCTTATTTTCACTTGGAGAACACAGAAAACACACCAAGGTGCTGCTGCAAGCAAAGTTACAGAGGTTTCCCAGAGTGTTGCTTTTCTCGAGAAAAGAGCGCTTTACAGCGCTTTCTGGCTGCTAGAGACATGCAGAAAGAGCAAGTGTGGCAGAATGTGTTCCAAAGCAGCTGGAGCTACCACGGGCTCCGGACAGGCTTATTTTCACTTGGAGAACACAGAAAACACACCAAGGTGCTGCTGCAAGCAAAGTTACAGAGGTTTCCCAGAGTGTTGCTTTTCTCGAGAAAAGAGCGCTTTACAGCGCTTTCTGGCTGCTAGAGACATGCAGAAAGAGCAAGTGTGGCAGAATGTGTTCCAAAGCAGCTGGAGCTACCACGGGCTCCGGACAGGCTTATTTTCACTTGGAGAACACAGAAAACACACCAAGGTGCTGCTGCAAGCAAAGTTACAGAGGTTTCCCAGAGTGTTGCTTTTCTCGAGAAAAGAGCGCTTTCCAGCGCTTTCTGGCTGCTAGAGACATGCAGAAAGAGCAAGTGTGGCAGAATGTGTTCCAAAGCAGCTGGAGCTACCACGGGCTCCGGACAGGCTTATTTTCACTTGGAGAACACAGAAAACACACCAAGGTGCTGCTGCAAGCAAAGTTACAGAGGTTTCCCAGAGTGTTGCTTTTCTCGAGAAAAGAGCGCTTTACAGCGCTTTCTGGCTGCTAGAGACATGCAGAAAGAGCAAGTGTGGCAGAATGTGTTCCAAAGCAGCTGGAGCTACCACGGGCTCCGCACAGGCTTATTTTCACTTGGAGAACACAGAAAACACACCAAGGTGCTGCTGCAAGCAAAGTTACAGAGGTTTCCCAGAGTGTTGCTTTTCTCGAGAAAAGAGCGCTTTACAGCGCTTTCTGGCTGCTAGAGACATGCAGAAAGAGCAAGTGTGGCAGAATGTGTTCCAAAGCAGCTGGAGCTACCACGGGCTCCGGACAGGCTTATTTTCACTTGGAGAACACAGAAAACACACCAAGGTGCTGCTGCAAGCAAAGTTACAGAGGTTTCCCAGAGTGTTGCTTTTCTCGAGAAAAGAGCGCTTTACAGCGCTTTCTGGCTGCTAGAGACATGCAGAAAGAGCAAGTGTGGCAGAATGTGTTCCAAAGCAGCTGGAGCTACCACGGGCTCCGGACAGGCTTATTTTCACTTGGAGAACACAGAAAACACACCAAGGTGCTGCTGCAAGCAAAGTTACAGAGGTTTCCCAGAGTGTTGCTTTTCTCGAGAAAAGAGCGCTTTACAGCGCTTTCTGGCTGCTAGAGACATGCAGAAAGAGCAAGTGTGGCAGAATGTGTTCCAAAGCAGCTGGAGCTACCACGGGCTCCGGACAGGCTTATTTTCACTTGGAGAACACAGAAAACACACCAAGGTGCTGCTGCAAGCAAAGTTACAGAGGTTTCCCAGAGTGTTGCTTTTCTCGAGAAAAGAGCGCTTTACAGCGCTTTCTGGCTGCTAGAGACATGCAGAAAGAGCAAGTGTGGCAGAATGTGTTCCAAAGCAGCTGGAGCTACCACGGGCTCCGGACAGGCTTCTTTTCACTTGGAGAACACAGAAAACACACCAAGGTGCTGCTGCAAGCAAAGTTACAGAGGTTTCCCAGAGTGTTGCTTTTCTCGAGAAAAGAGCGCTTTACAGCGCTTTCTGGCTGCTAGAGACATGCAGAAAGAGCAAGTGTGGCAGAATGTGTTCCAAAGCAGCTGGAGCTACCACGGGCTCCGCACAGGCTTCTTTTCACTTGGAGAACACAGAAAACACACCAAGGTGCTGCTGCAAGCAAAGTTACAGAGGTTTCCCAGAGTGTTGCTTTTCTCGAGAAAAGAGCGCTTTACAGCGCTTTCTGGCTGCTAGAGACATGCAGAAAGAGCAAGTGTGGCAGAATGTGTTCCAAAGCAGCTGGAGCTACCACGGGCTCCGGACAGGCTTATTTTCACTTGGAGAACACAGAAAACACACCAAGGTGCTGCTGCAAGCAAAGTTACAGAGGTTTCCCAGAGTGTTGCTTTTCTCGAGAAAAGAGCGCTTTACAGCGCTTTCTGGCTGCTAGAGACATGCAGAAAGAGCAAGTGTGGCAGAATGTGTTCCAAAGCAGCTGGAGCTACCACGGGCTCCGGACAGGCTTCTTTTCACTTGGAGAACACAGAAAACACACCAAGGTGCTGCTGCAAGCAAAGTTACAGAGGTTTCCCAGAGTGTTGCTTTTCTCGAGAAAAGAGCGCTTTACAGCGCTTTCTGGCTGCTAGAGACATGCAGAAAGAGCAAGTGTGGCAGAATGTGTTCCAAAGCAGCTGGAGCTACCACGGGCTCCGGACAGGCTTATTTTCACTTGGAGAACACAGAAAACACACCAAGGTGCTGCTGCAAGCAAAGTTACAGAGGTTTCCCAGAGTGTTGCTTTTCTCGAGAAAAGAGCGCTTTACAGCGCTTTCTGGCTGCTAGAGACATGCAGAAAGAGCAAGTGTGGCAGAATGTGTTCCAAAGCAGCTGGAGCTACCACGGGCTCCGGACAGGCTTATTTTCACTTGGAGAACACAGAAAACACACCAAGGTGCTGCTGCAAGCAAAGTTACAGAGGTTTCCCAGAGTGTTGCTTTTCTCGAGAAAAGAGCGCTTTACAGCGCTTTCTGGCTGCTAGAGACATGCAGAAAGAGCAAGTGTGGCAGAATGTGTTCCAAAGCAGCTGGAGCTACCACGGGCTCCGGACAGGCTTATTTTCACTTGGAGAACACAGAAAACACACCAAGGTGCTGCTGCAAGCAAAGTTACAGAGGTTTCCCAGAGTGTTGCTTTTCTCGAGAAAAGAGCGCTTTACAGCGCTTTCTGGCTGCTAGAGACATGCAGAAAGAGCAAGTGTGGCAGAATGTGTTCCAAAGCAGCTGGAGCTACCACGGGCTCCGCACAGGCTTATTTTCACTTGGAGAACACAGAAAACACACCAAGGTGCTGCTGCAAGCAAAGTTACAGAGGTTTCCCAGAGTGTTGCTTTTCTCGAGAAAAGAGCGCTTTACAGCGCTTTCTGGCTGCTAGAGACATGCAGAAAGAGCAAGTGTGGCAGAATGTGTTCCAAAGCAGCTGGAGCTACCACGGGCTCCGGACAGGCTTATTTTCACTTGGAGAACACAGAAAACACACCAAGGTGCTGCTGCAAGCAAAGTTACAGAGGTTTCCCAGAGTGTTGCTTTTCTCGAGAAAAGAGCGCTTTACAGCGCTTTCTGGCTGCTAGAGACATGCAGAAAGAGCAAGTGTGGCAGAATGTGTTCCAAAGCAGCTGGAGCTACCACGGGCTCCGGACAGGCTTATTTTCACTTGGAGAACACAGAAAACACACCAAGGTGCTGCTGCAAGCAAAGTTACAGAGGTTTCCCAGAGTGTTGCTTTTCTCGAGAAAAGAGCGCTTTCCAGCGCTTTCTGGCTGCTAGAGACATGCAGAAAGAGCAAGTGTGGCAGAATGTGTTCCAAAGCAGCTGGAGCTACCACGGGCTCCGGACAGGCTTATTTTCACTTGGAGAACACAGAAAACACACCAAGGTGCTGCTGCAAGCAAAGTTACAGAGGTTTCCCAGAGTGTTGCTTTTCTCGAGAAAAGAGCGCTTTACAGCGCTTTCTGGCTGCTAGAGACATGCAGAAAGAGCAAGTGTGGCAGAATGTGTTCCAAAGCAGCTGGAGCTACCACGGGCTCCGGACAGGCTTCTTTTCACTTGGAGAACACAGAAAACACACCAAGGTGCTGCTGCAAGCAAAGTTACAGAGGTTTCCCAGAGTGTTGCTTTTCTCGAGAAAAGAGCGCTTTACAGCGCTTTCTGGCTGCTAGAGACATGCAGAAAGAGCAAGTGTGGCAGAATGTGTTCCAAAGCAGCTGGAGCTACCACGGGCTCCGGACAGGCTTATTTTCACTTGGAGAACACAGAAAACACACCAAGGTGCTGCTGCAAGCAAAGTTACAGAGGTTTCCCAGAGTGTTGCTTTTCTCGAGAAAAGAGCGCTTTACAGCGCTTTCTGGCTGCTAGAGACATGCAGAAAGAGCAAGTGTGGCAGAATGTGTTCCAAAGCAGCTGGAGCTACCACGGGCTCCGGACAGGCTTATTTTCACTTGGAGAACACAGAAAACACACCAAGGTGCTGCTGCAAGCAAAGTTACAGAGGTTTCCCAGAGTGTTGCTTTTCTCGAGAAAAGAGCGCTTTACAGCGCTTTCTGGCTGCTAGAGACATGCAGAAAGAGCAAGTGTGGCAGAATGTGTTCCAAAGCAGCTGGAGCTACCACGGGCTCCGGACAGGCTTATTTTCACTTGGAGAACACAGAAAACACACCAAGGTGCTGCTGCAAGCAAAGTTACAGAGGTTTCCCAGAGTGTTGCTTTTCTCGAGAAAAGAGCGCTTTACAGCGCTTTCTGGCTGCTAGAGACATGCAGAAAGAGCAAGTGTGGCAGAATGTGTTCCAAAGCAGCTGGAGCTACCACGGGCTCCGGACAGGCTTATTTTCACTTGGAGAACACAGAAAACACACCAAGGTGCTGCTGCAAGCAAAGTTACAGAGGTTTCCCAGAGTGTTGCTTTTCTCGAGAAAAGAGCGCTTTACAGCGCTTTCTGGCTGCTAGAGACATGCAGAAAGAGCAAGTGTGGCAGAATGTGTTCCAAAGCAGCTGGAGCTACCACGGGCTCCGGACAGGCTTCTTTTCACTTGGAGAACACAGAAAACACACCAAGGTGCTGCTGCAAGCAAAGTTACAGAGGTTTCCCAGAGTGTTGCTTTTCTCGAGAAAAGAGCGCTTTCCAGCGCTTTCTGGCTGCTAGAGACATGCAGAAAGAGCAAGTGTGGCAGAATGTGTTCCAAAGCAGCTGGAGCTACCACGGGCTCCGCACAGGCTTATTTTCACTTGGAGAACACAGAAAACACACCAAGGTGCTGCTGCAAGCAAAGTTACAGAGGTTTCCCAGAGTGTTGCTTTTCTCGAGAAAAGAGCGCTTTACAGCGCTTTCTGGCTGCTAGAGACATGCAGAAAGAGCAAGTGTGGCAGAATGTGTTCCAAAGCAGCTGGAGCTACCACGGGCTCCGGACAGGCTTATTTTCACTTGGAGAACACAGAAAACACACCAAGGTGCTGCTGCAAGCAAAGTTACAGAGGTTTCCCAGAGTGTTGCTTTTCTCGAGAAAAGAGCGCTTTTACAGCGCTTTCTGGCTGCTAGAGACATGCAGAAAGAGCAAGTGTGGCAGAATGTGTTCCAAAGCAGCTGGAGCTACCACGGGCTCCGCACAGGCTTATTTTCACTTGGAGAACACAGAAAACACACCAAGGTGCTGCTGCAAGCAAAGTTACAGAGGTTTCCCAGAGTGTTGCTTTTCTCGAGAAAAGAGCGCTTTACAGCGCTTTCTGGCTGCTAGAGACATGCAGAAAGAGCAAGTGTGGCAGAATGTGTTCCAAAGCAGCTGGAGCTACCACGGGCTCCGGACAGGCTTATTTTCACTTGGAGAACACAGAAAACACACCAAGGTGCTGCTGCAAGCAAAGTTACAGAGGTTTCCCAGAGTGTTGCTTTTCTCGAGAAAAGAGCGCTTTACAGCGCTTTCTGGCTGCTAGAGACATGCAGAAAGAGCAAGTGTGGCAGAATGTGTTCCAAAGCAGCTGGAGCTACCACGGGCTCCGGACAGGCTTATTTTCACTAGGAGAACACAGAAAACACACCAAGGTGCTGCTGCAAGCAAAGTTACAGAAGTCCCCCTGAGTGTTGCTTTTCTCGAGAAAAGAGCGCTTTCCAGCGCTTTCTGGCTGCTAGAGACATGCAGAAAGAGCAAGTGTGGCAGAATGTGTTCCAAAGCAGCTGGAGCTACCACGGGCTCCGGACAGGCTTATTTTCACTTGGAGAACACAGAAAACACACCAAGGTGCTGCTGCAAGCAAAGTTACAGAGGTTTCCCAGAGTGTTGCTTTTCTCGAGAAAAGAGCGCTTTCCAGCGCTTTCTGGCTGCTAGAGACATGCAGAAAGAGCAAGTGTGGCAGAATGTGTTCCAAAGCAGCTGGAGCTACCACGGGCTCCGGACAGGCTTCTTTTCACTTGGAGAACACAGAAAACACACCAAGGTGCTGCTGCAAGCAAAGTTACAGAGGTTTCCCAGAGTGTTGCTTTTCTCGAGAAAAGAGCGCTTTACAGCGCTTTCTGGCTGCTAGAGACATGCAGAAAGAGCAAGTGTGGCAGAATGTGTTCCAAAGCAGCTGGAGCTACCACGGGCTCCGGACAGGCTTCTTTTCACTTGGAGAACACAGAAAACACACCAAGGTGCTGCTGCAAGCAAAGTTACAGAGGTTTCCCAGAGTGTTGCTTTTCTCGAGAAAAGAGCGCTTTACAGCGCTTTCTGGCTGCTAGAGACATGCAGAAAGAGCAAGTGTGGCAGAATGTGTTCCAAAGCAGCTGGAGCTACCACGGGCTCCGGACAGGCTTCTTTTCACTTGGAGAACACAGAAAACACACCAAGGTGCTGCTGCAAGCAAAGTTACAGAGGTTTCCCAGAGTGTTGCTTTTCTCGAGAAAAGAGCGCTTTACAGCGCTTTCTGGCTGCTAGAGACATGCAGAAAGAGCAAGTGTGGCAGAATGTGTTCCAAAGCAGCTGGAGCTACCACGGGCTCCGCACAGGCTTATTTTCACTTGGAGAACACAGAAAACACACCAAGGTGCTGCTGCAAGCAAAGTTACAGAGGTTTCCCAGAGTGTTGCTTTTCTCGAGAAAAGAGCGCTTTACAGCGCTTTCTGGCTGCTAGAGACATGCAGAAAGAGCAAGTGTGGCAGAATGTGTTCCAAAGCAGCTGGAGCTACCACGGGCTCCGCACAGGCTTCTTTTCACTTGGAGAACACAGAAAACACACCAAGGTGCTGCTGCAAGCAAAGTTACAGAGGTTTCCCAGAGTGTTGCTTTTCTCGAGAAAAGAGCGCTTTACAGCGCTTTCTGGCTGCTAGAGACATGCAGAAAGAGCAAGTGTGGCAGAATGTGTTCCAAAGCAGCTGGAGCTACCACGGGCTCCGCACAGGCTTATTTTCACTTGGAGAACACAGAAAACACACCAAGGTGCTGCTGCAAGCAAAGTTACAGAGGTTTCCCAGAGTGTTGCTTTTCTCGAGAAAAGAGCGCTTTACAGCGCTTTCTGGCTGCTAGAGACATGCAGAAAGAGCAAGTGTGGCAGAATGTGTTCCAAAGCAGCTGGAGCTACCACGGGCTCCGCACAGGCTTATTTTCACTTGGAGAACACAGAAAACACACCAAGGTGCTGCTGCAAGCAAAGTTACAGAGGTTTCCCAGAGTGTTGCTTTTCTCGAGAAAAGAGCGCTTTACAGCGCTTTCTGGCTGCTAGAGACATGCAGAAAGAGCAAGTGTGGCAGAATGTGTTCCAAAGCAGCTGGAGCTACCACGGGCTCCGGACAGGCTTATTTTCACTAGGAGAACACAGAAAACACACCAAG
Organism: Zosterops lateralis; assembly: GCF_965231275.1. NCBI lineage: Eukaryota > Metazoa > Chordata > Aves > Passeriformes > Zosteropidae > Zosterops > Zosterops lateralis. Next base: position 32,835 of record NW_028154387.1, read on the forward strand.
GTGCTGCTGCAAGCAAAGTTACAGAAGTCCCCCTGAGTGTTGCTTTTCTCGAGAAAAGAGCGCTTTCCAGCGCTTTCTGGCTGCTAGAGACATGCAGAAAGAGCAAGTGTGGCAGAATGTGTTCCAAAGCAGCTGGAGCTACCACGGGCTCCGGACAGGCTTATTTTCACTTGGAGAACACAGAAAACACACCAAGGTGCTGCTGCAAGCAAAGTTACAGAGGTTTCCCAGAGTGTTGCTTTTCTCGAGAAAAGAGCGCTTTCCAGCGCTTTCTGGCTGCTAGAGACATGCAGAAAGAGCAAGTGTGGCAGAATGTGTTCCAAAGCAGCTGGAGCTACCACGGGCTCCGGACAGGCTTATTTTCACTTGGAGAACACAGAAAACACACCAAGGTGCTGCTGCAAGCAAAGTTACAGAGGTTTCCCAGAGTGTTGCTTTTCTCGAGAAAAGAGCGCTTTACAGCGCTTTCTGGCTGCTAGAGACATGCAGAAAGAGCAAGTGTGGCAGAATGTGTTCCAAAGCAGCTGGAGCTACCACGGGCTCCGGACAGGCTTATTTTCACTTGGAGAACACAGAAAACACACCAAGGTGCTGCTGCAAGCAAAGTTACAGAGGTTTCCCAGAGTGTTGCTTTTCTCGAGAAAAGAGCGCTTTACAGCGCTTTCTGGCTGCTAGAGACATGCAGAAAGAGCAAGTGTGGCAGAATGTGTTCCAAAGCAGCTGGAGCTACCACGGGCTCCGCACAGGCTTATTTTCACTTGGAGAACACAGAAAACACACCAAGGTGCTGCTGCAAGCAAAGTTACAGAGGTTTCCCAGAGTGTTGCTTTTCTCGAGAAAAGAGCGCTTTACAGCGCTTTCTGGCTGCTAGAGACATGCAGAAAGAGCAAGTGTGGCAGAATGTGTTCCAAAGCAGCTGGAGCTACCACGGGCTCCGGACAGGCTTATTTTCACTTGGAGAACACAGAAAACACACCAAGGTGCTGCTGCAAGCAAAGTTACAGAGGTTTCCCAGAGTGTTGCTTTTCTCGAGAAAAGAGCGCTTTACAGCGCTTTCTGGCTGCTAGAGACATGCAGAAAGAGCAAGTGTGGCAGAATGTGTTCCAAAGCAGCTGGAGCTACCACGGGCTCCGGACAGGCTTATTTTCACTTGGAGAACACAGAAAACACACCAAGGTGCTGCTGCAAGCAAAGTTACAGAGGTTTCCCAGAGTGTTGCTTTTCTCGAGAAAAGAGCGCTTTCCAGCGCTTTCTGGCTGCTAGAGACATGCAGAAAGAGCAAGTGTGGCAGAATGTGTTCCAAAGCAGCTGGAGCTACCACGGGCTCCGCACAGGCTTATTTTCACTTGGAGAACACAGAAAACACACCAAGGTGCTGCTGCAAGCAAAGTTACAGAGGTTTCCCAGAGTGTTGCTTTTCTCGAGAAAAGAGCGCTTTACAGCGCTTTCTGGCTGCTAGAGACATGCAGAAAGAGCAAGTGTGGCAGAATGTGTTCCAAAGCAGCTGGAGCTACCACGGGCTCCGCACAGGCTTATTTTCACTTGGAGAACACAGAAAACACACCAAGGTGCTGCTGCAAGCAAAGTTACAGAGGTTTCCCAGAGTGTTGCTTTTCTCGAGAAAAGAGCGCTTTACAGCGCTTTCTGGCTGCTAGAGACATGCAGAAAGAGCAAGTGTGGCAGAATGTGTTCCAAAGCAGCTGGAGCTACCACGGGCTCCGCACAGGCTTCTTTTCACTTGGAGAACACAGAAAACACACCAAGGTGCTGCTGCAAGCAAAGTTACAGAGGTTTCCCAGAGTGTTGCTTTTCTCGAGAAAAGAGCGCTTTACAGCGCTTTCTGGCTGCTAGAGACATGCAGAAAGAGCAAGTGTGGCAGAATGTGTTCCAAAGCAGCTGGAGCTACCACGGGCTCCGCACAGGCTTATTTTCACTTGGAGAACACAGAAAACACACCAAGGTGCTGCTGCAAGCAAAGTTACAGAGGTTTCCCAGAGTGTTGCTTTTCTCGAGAAAAGAGCGCTTTACAGCGCTTTCTGGCTGCTAGAGACATGCAGAAAGAGCAAGTGTGGCAGAATGTGTTCCAAAGCAGCTGGAGCTACCACGGGCTCCGGACAGGCTTATTTTCACTTGGAGAACACAGAAAACACACCAAGGTGCTGCTGCAAGCAAAGTTACAGAGGTTTCCCAGAGTGTTGCTTTTCTCGAGAAAAGAGCGCTTTCCAGCGCTTTCTGGCTGCTAGAGACATGCAGAAAGAGCAAGTGTGGCAGAATGTGTTCCAAAGCAGCTGGAGCTACCACGGGCTCCGCACAGGCTTATTTTCACTTGGAGAACACAGAAAACACACCAAGGTGCTGCTGCAAGCAAAGTTACAGAGGTTTCCCAGAGTGTTGCTTTTCTCGAGAAAAGAGCGCTTTACAGCGCTTTCTGGCTGCTAGAGACATGCAGAAAGAGCAAGTGTGGCAGAATGTGTTCCAAAGCAGCTGGAGCTACCACGGGCTCCGGACAGGCTTCTTTTCACTTGGAGAACACAGAAAACACACCAAGGTGCTGCTGCAAGCAAAGTTACAGAGGTTTCCCAGAGTGTTGCTTTTCTCGAGAAAAGAGCGCTTTACAGCGCTTTCTGGCTGCTAGAGACATGCAGAAAGAGCAAGTGTGGCAGAATGTGTTCCAAAGCAGCTGGAGCTACCACGGGCTCCGGACAGGCTTATTTTCACTAGGAGAACACAGAAAACACACCAAGGTGCTGCTGCAAGCAAAGTTACAGAAGTCCCCCTGAGTGTTGCTTTTCTCGAGAAAAGAGCGCTTTCCAGCGCTTTCTGGCTGCTAGAGACATGCAGAAAGAGCAAGTGTGGCAGAATGTGTTCCAAAGCAGCTGGAGCTACCACGGGCTCCGGACAGGCTTATTTTCACTTGGAGAACACAGAAAACACACC
>NW_028154386.1:0-34940 GCF_965231275.1 Zosterops lateralis
AATGTCTTTGATTATCCAGGGGACAAGTGGGAAAGATGAGGGGGGGTGTTGTATTCAACCACTATTAGCAGATGCCAGGGATGGGTTTGAAATGCAGGAAGTTTTATTTGCTCCTCATTGTCATTGTAATTTACTGGGAAGGTCTTTGATGGCTAAATTGGGAATGCAAATTAATATTGTAAAAGGTGATACAGAGGCCAGTTCTCTTGTACCTCTGTGTCAAATGTCTGGCAAGGCCTGTGCTGAAGTGAACCCACAAGTGTGGGCAGCCCCAGGGAAAGGGGGAAAATTAGATTCCCAGCCTCTCCAAATCACTCTGAAGTAACCAGCACTGTTGGGAAAGATGGGACAGGAAGGACTTATGGATATGATTGTCTGGCAAGAAATACTGCAGATGAAAAACCTGTGAGTGCAATAGAAATGAAAGCCAGCTTTGACATGTAGGCATGGGAGGCAGGAAAACGGTGATTAGCTGGAGATGGGTTGAAGGGCAGAAACAAAAGGACTCAGGAATGCAGCCTTTCCACTTTGCAAGGGATCAGGGCAAAAGCAGATAAGAAAAGTAGTCTTTAGAGTTTAGAATATAAAATGACATGGTAATATAGTAGTTCTCATAGGCTGCATGCAAAGTTTGTAGGTTTTGGATCTTGCACCGGTTGGTCACTGTGAATTAGAATATTCAACACAAAAAGAGAGAGAATGGATTGTAACAAGGTGCCCTCTCTCTTGCTCTTGCTCTCTTGCTCTTTCCCCCCACGCTCTTGCCCCCTCTCTCTTATCCCTGCTGTCTTATCCCTTCCCCCACTCTTACCTCACTTCTACCCCTGAGCTCTCTTCTACCCTCTCTCTCCCCTCTCTCTCTCTCTCTCGGGGCTTCCCTCCAGCCCAGGCTGGTGGCTGAAGGCAAAGCCCTCTTTACCCACCACCCTTGTAATAAAGCCACGTGTTTCTAGAATATCTCAGCTCTGCAGAGTTCCTTGTCCCTGCCGTCCACGGATGTCACTACACAGCACAAGTGGCGTCTAAAAGCAAAACTCTATTGCAAGGGAGGGAAGGAAGGGCTTTGTAATCTCAGGAGTAATGTTACCCAGGACTAAAAAGCAGCTGTGACAATTCTGAGGATTAATAGGGAATTGCAGGACCTGGATTGAGGATTCTCTGTTCTAGCCAGAACACTGGATGACTTTTAAACCCCACACAGCCTCAATGTTATGGTTTGGACATGGGAAAGGAAACAAAACTTGAGAAATGAAAAAAAAACCCAAAATGATTGATGCCCCAGCCATGCCTCCTCCAGACTCAGAAAAGGAACTGGAATTGTATGTGAGTGTTAAACAGGGCCAGGCCAAAGGAATTCTTGTGCTAAAATGTTTAACCCAGTGGCCAGAGTGGGCCCACTGTCTGCAGAATTGTGCAGCCACAGCTTGAATGGGACCTGAGGCCTGAAAACTGACAGCACAAGGATCTCCTGTTGTCCAAGTCTGGCATCAAGTTCAGGCTCTGAGAACCAAAAGAGCAGGGCTGGGTTATCACAGCAGGAAACTTGTTCAGTGGCACAGGAGGATTTAGAAGGGAAGACAGGGGAAGGGTTTAACCCAGCCTCCTGTTGGAACAGCCTGCACAGGGGCTGGGGAGAAACCCATGACTGCACTGAGGTGACAGAGCTCCAGAGCCAGGCTGGGAGAGATTGATGAGACATTCCCTGGCCTCAGGGAGAAAAGGTGTTTCTGGATGGGGCTCCAAGGGCAGCAGAAGGGAAAAGAGTTACAAGACACGCTGTTATTCAGGAAAGGGAATCAGACAAAGCACAGGTTACCCCCCACATGGTCAGCTCAACCGGCAGAGCTGTGTGTGCCTGTGAGAGCCTGGGACTGAAATGCCCTGAGCAGGAAGGCTGAAATATCTCCTGCTGACACCATGTCACCCAACAGGGGGGCCAAAAGCAATTCTGACTTCTGCAGTAATCACTGGATCACTTAGAAAGGTATTTCTGAAACAAATAATTCCAAGAGAAAGGATTGTGGAAGCAATAAACTCAGATAGGGGAACTCATTTTACAGGAAAGATCCTTCAGGGGGTTCTGGCAGCTTTAGGAACACAATGGGACCTCCACAACCCCTGGCACCCCCAGAGCTCAGGTCAGGTAGAAAGAATGAATGGGGAAATAAAGAAACACCTTTGGAAGCTGCTGACAGAAACCAAGAGGCCACAGGTGGGGCTTCTGCCATTGGCTCTGGCAAGAATAAGAGCCAGATCCAGGAGAGATATTCAATTATCTCCCTTGGAATTGATCTTTGGAATTCCTTACCCTGGCAATTCTCCACCTAGTGCAGGCTGGAGATAAGGGATGTGTATTTAAAGCAGCCTGTGGCCAGAATCCTGTCTCCTGTGAAATCTCTCCCACTGGAAGCTGGGCTGGCACAGACCCTGCCTTGGGACTTTGCTGTTCACACCATCCAACCAGGACATGGGGCCCTGCCTGAGGAGTGGGAAGAAGCACCACTGGGGGCCAAGTGGCCCATCCCAAGTGTCCCTGAGCACAGAAACAGCCCCAGCACAGCTCAGCACGGGGGGACCCCTCACCCTGGGCTCAAGGGCTCGGAAGGCCCAAAGGAGATTTGGACTTCCCGGCTGCAGGAGGAGGATGGGAGGCCACGACTGACCCGCCCTGAAGGCACCGGAGCAGCAGCCAGGGCTCCACAGCGGGGGAAGCCCCTGTGCCTGCCCACAGATCCTCTGCTGGAATAGTCTGCCTGGCCACCTCCTGGGCCATCTCCAGACACTGGGGGCCCAGCCTTGCTGCCACTGCTTCAGCTTCAGGGCTTTCTGTGCCTGCACTCGCCACAGGGGCTGGGGAACACAACGGGACAATTCCACTCTGGCTCTCAGTCACACTCACACACGGGGCTGGATGGGATCACATTGCTCCAAAATATACCAAGTTCAAATTTAAAAAAAATCTTATTTCTCTAGTCAGGCTTGGTTTGCCTTTGCCCTGGGAAAGGAATTTTAAATATTATCTTTTAAAGGATGTTACACCACTCAACAGAGATGAGTTTAACATCTCAGCAGACTGGGAATAGCCCAAAAGACACCCACAAAGACAACGACCATCAACAAAACATCAACGACCATCAGCAAACAGCAACCAACATCTGCCCCAGACACTGCCCTGGAATAGCTGGAGACACCTGGTCTGGAAAAGGCTGATGAGGAAATCCAGGAGTGGGGACCTAATTAACATCAGAGGCAAAGAAATCTGGCTCCAATAGGAAACCAAATACTCAGAACTCAGCGACTTGGAAGCAATGAACATCGAACCAATGGATTTCTATGGGTTCAGACTGTAGAAAGTTTAGGAAAAATCCAGTAAAACTCACGTGTCATGGAATGATTTTCTCTGCACACCCTGGCTACGAGTGGATGAAATGATTTCTGTTGCACATCCTGGCCAAAATCAAGTAATGCCTTGACTCTCTAACAATAAAAATATTTTTGGAGAATTTATCTTTCCTTGCAGTTTCAGTAATGCCATTATGCCAGAATAGAAAACCAAAAAAAGGAAGGTTTCTATAACAATGAAAGCTACCAAGAATATTTGAATAATGCATGAAACTCATGAACATGTATGTGCCTTAGTAAAGTAACAGTACAGAGATAACACTGTCTTAACGCACCCACGGGTCCCTTGGCTGATCGCCAGGAACACCCAGCGCTGGACATGGAACTGGTTTTTCCCTTATTGAACTTTCGAAAAATATTCTAAGACTGAATATTCGTTTTTCTCAGAATTGAGGTCACTGACAATAATCCCAAACCCAAAGAGGACCCAGCAAGAAAAAACAGAGTCAACGAGTGAATCTGCTTGGAGACAGGGCCGGGGACTGGGAGATAAGGGAGGAACGGGAGAATCCATCAGTTTCAGAAAATGTCCCTCATTGACACGGACTGTGCTCAGCCAAGGCCCTGCGAAATTCCTGAACACGGAGAAGAAGAACAAAGACTGAGCAGAGCCGTGAATATCGGATGTTCTACAAAAGGGGGGCGCATATTAACGAGGACATGCAGGAGGCGGATCGGGAAGTCGGAACTTTCCAAGGACCTTCGCCACGGGGCAAAGGGACAGGGAGATGCAGGAGGGAAAATCAGGAGAAAAAGGAGGCCGCGTCCTACACCAATTGGAGAGACCCCCCGGCAAAGGCCGCACGGCCTCTCCCTTTGTTCAGGAATAAAGTCACTTTTACAGGACTCCTCGGGCTCCTGTGGGGACACAAACCTCTGGCCACCTCTGGGAATTTTCCCGCACAGCCCCCCCCGGGGACAGGGCGGCCACCTCCGTCCTCCCCACAGGAACCGGGACGAGCCGGCGCTGCTCCGGCAGCGGCTCCTGCCGAGGCAGCGGCGGGAAGGAGAGCGCGGGCAGCCGCTCCCGCAGCGCCCTCAGGCCACGGGCAACACGGCGCCGACACGGCACAAGGAACCCGCCGGAGCCCCCTGCCGCCCCCTCCGCCCGCAGCCAGCCCCGAGCCCCGGCAGAACCGAGCGCGGCTCCCACCTGCGCTGGGGCCGCCTCCGAGCTCCGCCAGTGCCGCCTCACCGGGCTCCGGCCGCTGCCGCCGCTCCCGGGCCCGCACACGCGCTCCCACAATGGCGCCTCTGCCCAGCCACGGGCGCCCGGGGGGCGGCCCCGGCAACGGGCTTGGCCCCGCTCCGCCCAATCAGCGCGCGCCCACAACCGGCACTGACGGCACAATCAGCCAATGGCGGCGAGCGAGGCCCGGGCTGTGCACACGGCCCACACCCGCCCCGCGCTCTCAGGCCCCGCCCCCGGGCTGTGGGAGGGGAAAGCCGCAGATGAGGAACCGCCCTGGGACGGGCCCGGGCCCGAGGCGGGATTGAGCTGGAAACACAAACAAAGTTCTCCGCACCTCCCGGCCCGCCTTTCCCAGCCCTGCGTGTTCGCTGCCACCGCCTCCGAGGAAAGCCCTCAGTTCTCCCGGCCCTAATGAGGAGCATCAGCGCATGGCTTTGATTTCGCCAAGAAAAAGGGAAAAGCCCTAAGGCCCTTGGGCTGAGTGGAGGAGGGGGAAGATTTCTGTGAGAAAATTCCCAAAGTCGTTTTTCCCCAGAGTTGGCAGTTTGCCCTCGTGGTCCCTTGTGTATGACCGGAACTACGATTCTTTCAGGAATTTCAAAGTCTCCCCCTTTTAGTGCTTGTGGTTTTAACCGCACCCAGTGGTCATGAGGGTCGGGGGGTATAAATCAGGTTCTTTGTCAGGATCAATAGGTCCAGGATCAAAGGGATCCTCCTCCGGACCATCTTGATCACTCTCCTCGCTGTCACAGTCGGCAGTGAAAAGCCTCAGGGAGCTCAAAAACACTTTTTTCCTGGGCAGACATTCCCTGACCCATCGTCCCCTGCAGCAGCTCACCTCCAAAATCCCAGAGTGTTGGCTCACCTCCCATCTCTGGAGGGGTTCCTTTTGCCAGCTGTCATTCCTGCTTCTTTCAGCAGCACTTTGTTCTGCAGGGCTCCGTCACACGGGGCACCATTTGACGGCGATTGACAGAGAGACATGGACTCCATGGGGTGCAGGCGTGAGGCCGTTTATTGATACGCCTGGCTGAGTTTATATACCTTTTCATTATATAACAGGTACTATTGCCAAGTACATTGCTTTAGTCATGCCTCGCAGTAACACAGGTATGTGCTGTCTTATCTCAGTCCTGCTTGCAAAGCACATCTTGTACCAAGCACATCGCTGTCTCTTACATTCCTCTCTCAAACTTCTGCTTTCGGTTGCCAAGGCTTGAGGCCACCTAATGCTGACATGTCCATTTGTGTCATGAGCTGAGCAGTGCTCCCAGCTCGGCTCTCTGGCTGTATTCCCACAACTGGGCAGGTTTTTCCCTTGCATGGAGCCTTCCCCGTGGCCCTTCTGGCCTTCCCCAGGCCCCTTCTGCCCTCCCGCAGAACCCGTGGCATTTTCCACCACACACAGTTTGTGACCCAGAGTCGGCTGCAGCCGAGAAGGCTCCAAGCAGCTCCTTCCAGGCTGACTCTGCAGGTGCCGAGGCTGCTCTGGGCTCTGCCAGGGCTCTGCTGGGGCTCAGCTCTGGGCAAGGCTGGGCCCCCTCTGCCCTGGCATTGCTCCAGGCAGCTGAGTCGCAGGGGGAGAAGGACGGGACATGTCAAGGGAGTTGAGGTTTAACGGAGTTTTTATTCAACAAGCCTCCTGTAGGATCATCTGTGGATGGCGGGGAGAGGGAACTCTGCAGAGCTGAGACATTCTAGAACACGTGGGTTTATTGCAAGGGTGGTGGGTAAAAAGGGACTGCCTTCAGCCACCAGCCTCAGCTGAAGGGAAGTCCCAAAGAGAGAGGGAGAGAGAGAACAAGAGGGTAAGAGGTAAGAGAGGTGGCAGGGGTCAGAGCACAATGGGCAGGAGCTGAGAGGGGGTGCAAAGAGAGAAGGGAGCAAGAGAGGAGAGGGCAAGAGAGCCAGAGAGAGCAAGGTCTTTGTTCCAATACATTATGTCTCCTTTTGTATTGAATATTCTAATTTACACTAACCAACCAGTACAAGACACAAAATCCTATAGAATCTACATACAGCCTGTAGGAACTACTACTTTACCATACTGTGTTATATTTTAAACTCTAAAACTACTCTTTTGACTTTTCTCTTTTGCTACCTTGACCTTTTGATCCCTCAGCCAGCAGTAGGGTATTGTTCAATCAAAAGGGATTCTCCTTCACCTGCCCAGGCTGTTGTTTTCAGGTAATATAGTAACTAAGGCTCGGTATCCTACAACTCAAAGCAAGCTTTTATTTCTATTTCAATTATAGGATTCATATTTTCAGAATCATTTCCTAAGCCAACATATTTATAAGGTTTCCCTGATTCATCTTCCCCAACAGCTGCCATAACAAACAGGGTGTCATAACAACCATTACAAACAGGGTGTCCTAATGACCATAACTAACTAGCAGTCCTAACTACTGTAACAAAAAGCTCTCCTCAAGTGCTTTATGTCCTCTGCTGCTCCCTCAGTGTCTTTGCTGCAGTGATCAGAGCGCTCAGGCTGGAGAGAGGCTCGGCTGATGATAAAAATGGGTGCTGCCCAAAGGATCAAAAAGAAAGAAATGAACTGTTACTTTCCAAAGTCAAGCTCCTCACAGGCTCTGTTGCCACAGGACAAAGGGGAATGGATTTTAACTGAAGGGAGGGAAGCAGGCTCAGATTAGATCGGAGGAAGATTTTTTTTCACCAGGAGAGTGGGGAAACACTGACAGAAGGTGCCCAGAGATGTGGGAGGTGCCTCCTCCCTGGAAACATCCAAGCTCAGGTCAGGCAGGGCTCTGAGCCACCTGATGTGCTTGAAGATGTCTGTGACCATTGAGGGCAGCAGGCCCAGATGACCTGGAAAGGACCCTGCCAACCCAAGCCAGGCCAGGCTTCTGCTCGCTTTGCGTGTGAAAAGCAGCGAGACCGGAGATGATGGGAGAGGGCCCCACAAGAAAAGCCCTCCCTGGCTCTGCCGTTTCCCCTGCAGCCGCCGGGCACTGACCTGCAGCAGCTCCTGGGCAGACCAGCGCCGCTCCTCGTCCAGCTCCAGGCTGCACTCGAGGAAGTCCCGCAGCAGAGCCGACAGGCGCCGGGGCTCCTGCAGCCGCGGGGTCCCGTTCTGCCGGATCAGAGCGCGAGCCTGCAGGAAAGGCAAACACAGCGCTCCGCCAGCTCCCTTCACACCCACAGCTGCTCACATCCACCCCGGCTTCTCAGCCCCGGCTCCAGGGGCACTTTCCTCCCTGCCACAGATGCTGCTCCACAGCTCATTTTTCTAGGCCAACCAAAAATCCCAAACCCTGGTGCGGCCACAGCCATTGCAGCATCCAAATGATCTTGCCTTGAGAGCCAATCTCATTGCCTGACTTTGTTAGGAGGAACCTCCATCAGAAATAGCACATTTTGCTTCTCCAAATCCAGACACCAGCTTTACAGGCCATTTTCAAGAGTCACTGTGGTCTGACTGTGTCATTTCAAAGGGTTCTCACATCAAATGCATCTCTGCAGGGCCACTGACACTCAAGTAAATTCATTCCTGCTGCCCCACCCCAGAAACTGCCCGACAAGAAACAGGTTTGTGTTGCTGAAAGCTCAGGCTTGGTGACGTGGAGAAAGGAGCTTGGGATAGGAAAGAAACATGTTAGACTATGGGGATGTTAAAGAATCATCTTCATGTGTTAGACAACTTTCCCAGTGAGAAGAGCCAGGAAGGATTTCCCCTCGCAAAACCTGTTTCAGAAACTCCTTTGTAAATTTCTTGGGTTTGGGTTTTGGGGCACGTTTGGGGTTTTTTGCAAGATAACATTAGAGCTGATCCACTGGCTTCATGTTTTCAGGTCATCCTCACAGACAGGAGAGCTGCAACAACTTAAAGCCCAAAGCAAATTGTTGCTGGAGAATGCAGAATATTTGTCTGTGTTCAGGTTCGAGTCCTCTGGGAATTCCCCTCCCGATGTGCAGAAACCTCCAGCTGCTCCTCCCAGGGCAGGGTCACGCTGTGCTCACAGGCCTCTGCAAACACTGGAGAATTTGCCTCTTACCATGGCCCCCGTCTCCTTGAAGTAAGGAGGTTCTCCTTCCACCATCTCGATGGTCACAATGCCAAATGACCAGACGTCCACCTTGGGGCCGTAAGGAGAACTGGTCACAACTTCTGGGGCCATCCAGTGAGCAGTGCCCACCATGGAGCTGGGCTGGTCCTGCTCAGGGCTGAGCTGAGCGCAGAGGCCAAAATCAGCTGAGGACAGAAACAAAGCCTGTCAAAGGCAGCTGGAATGAGGAAACCACTCACAAACATTCCCCACTCTCAGTCTGACAATGCACTACTGAATCCAGCTGGAAAAGTCCTCAGGGCTGTAGCCAAGGCAAGATGGAACTGGACCCTTAAAGAAACCCTCAGCTTTCATGCAGTGGCTTTTACTGATTCCCTTGAAGCTTGAGATTCCAACTCCCGCCCCTCTGGAAGGGCCAGAGCCAGAGCAAAGGCACTCCTGACACTGCTGCTCCTCTCCTGAGCTCTCTGCAGGGGCAGCAGGGGCCGGGCAGGGCCACCAGCAGCACCTGTGGGGCTCTGGCCGTCCCTGGGAAGCCCCACACCCGCACCCCGGGAGCGCCGTGCCTGGCCAGGAACACCCACCCAGCTTGACAGAGCCGTCCATTCCCAGCAGGATGTTGGAGCTCTTCAGATCTCTGTGGATCACCTGGTGTGAATGGAGGAAATCCAGGCCCTGCAGACACTGAGAGGGAACACAAAACACCAGGGTAAAAATCAAGGGCTGGAATATAGCACACAAGAAAGGAGAGTTTAGAATTCTGCCAGCAGAAACTTTGCTGGGACAGGCCAGGAGTGCAGTGCAGACCAGCTCCAGGCAAATGGTTCAAGGCAAAGCTGAGAACAGCAAATCCAATCCAAACAAGACAGAGTACCCCCACAGCAGGAAAGAGGACAAGAACAGAAGTGCAGTGATGCTGGCAGGCCATTCCTCCCAGTGGCTCTTTCTTCTCCAGCTCATAAAAACACCACAGAAACAAAGCCCTGAGCCCACGGGGAGCCACCCCTGTTCCCCTGGCCTGTTTGGAAGGACCATCGTGTCCAAGCCATGGGAGGCACAAGCAGGATCCCTCACCTCCCGACTGACAGCTGCCATCTCTCCTTCAGCCATGCGTGTGTGTCTGACAACGTCCTGCAAAGTTCCTCCATCCATGTATTCCATCACCAGCCAGAGATCTCCATCAACAAGGAAGCTGGAAGAGGAACACAATGGCCCGGAGATGAATGTGCAGTGCTCAATTCCCCCATGGAAAAGCCTTGAGTGGGGTTTTGTTTCCAGGGCACTTGTCAATGAGGACAGAATCAGATGGAGAGACATTCCTGCCAGGGTGCACAGGCCTTGGAATCTGCACAGTCTAAAGGAGAAGGAGACACCTGTGCAAAAGGAGAGGCCTTAGATGGCAAGCAAGTGAAAAATGCAGTTTGGCAACAGCCCAGATCCATGTGAAACCACAACACTTGGCCCCAGCTGGTTCAGCATCTGAACTCATCAATTCCACCATTCACTCCAGAGCAAGGCCACACAACTTCCAGAGTTATCCAGGGAGGGAGGCCCTGCAGCACTTGGGATAAAAGTGGTCAACTGTTTGGAAAACCTTGCAGAAAGTCTCTTCAGAAACAGGCAGGGCCATTGAAAAATGGGCAAATGAGGCATTTCTGGAAACAAGAACCTGGTCTTCCTGGCATCTGCAGGAATGGAAAAGATTTGGGAAGAAGAAGCCAAGGGAAATAATTTCTGCCACGGATTATCAGCACTTGTTGTAAGACACAGAAAATAGGGTCAACTTGAAGGAAACACCAAAGCAATAAAAGCACATGGAGGGAGTGAACTGCCAGGCTGTTGTTTTGGGAAGATATGGCTGGGTCAGGCTTTTTCAAAACAGGCTTCAGACTAGGGATGCCAGGAAAGATCAACGCAGGGCCCGTGCACGGCATGAGACCTGAACACTCACCTGTCCAAAGAGTTGACAATGTTGGGGTTCTTCTTGTCCCTCAGGACCAGAGTCTCATTCAGAGCTTGTTCCCAGTTCTGCCCTCTGAGACTCATTTTCTTTATGGCCACCTGAAGGGACATTGCAGACCTTTAACTGGAGGAGTCTGTGGCAGGAGGCCACAGCAAACACGGGGCGAGTCTTTTTGGAGTGACGGAGCTGGGCTGTGCCAAACTGCCCTGGGATGGGACACCAGAGCTCAGCAAGTGCCATTCCCACAGCCCATGGCTCTGCTCGCTGGGGGCTGCTGACAGGACACATGGCCAGAGACATTTGGCCTCGGGAGCTCTGCAGAAATGGTCCCTCAGCCTCAAAGCTCTAACAACATTCTCTGCACCTACACTCTTCTCAAATGGCCCTAGTTTACCACCACTCTTATAATGATGACAGTGATGCTCATTATTATTCAAACACATTTTGCAAGCAGGAGGTAATTCTGGTCCTGTGAAAACCGAGCAAAATAGCTGGGAACCCTTTAGCAATTCTATGGGGTTTGGTCATGATTTCAAATGCAGCTGCTCTGTTTGGGATTGCACAACAAAGCAAACACACACATCCATTGCTCAGATGATCCTTGTCACAGGCTGTCACTGACACCAGACCCAAACACAACTGCAGGGTTTAGGAGAGAGCTTTGCTCTGGACATCCATCTTCTCATTGCTCTCCCTCTCTCTCTGTGAACAGCTGCAGTAGGACTAAAGCCCCAAACTAAGATCCCAAGCAGGATCTCTCCTTAATTAGGACTTGAGGTACCCTTTGAAGATGAAACTCAGCATAGAAAAAATTGCTAAACAGTGCTCCTGTCCAAGGCTGGGATGGAGATAAATTGGGCCTCAGTCTCCACCAGCTGATGCATTCACAGTTTTAGATGTGCAGACCAAGGCAGCGTGTCCTGCTCTGACAGACACCGCTGCCCTCCTTGCATTCCTTTGGGCACTCCAGAAGCTCCAAGTCTGTCCCAGCTGTGCTCTGCAGGCTGACCCTGCTCTGCCTTCAGAGGAGCAGCCTGTGCAGGAAAGCTCTGCTGGGCCCCCAAAGCTCCAGCCACAGCTCCCAGCAGAGGGGAAAGCCCTCGAGAGCTGCCGGACATGCCGGGCGTGTTGACACTGACCTCTCCTGCAGTGGCCCTGTCGAGTCCTTTGTAAACGGCCCCGAAAGCCCTGGAGACAAAAGAGCAGAGAAGAAAGAAGCAGTGCTTTAGCCCTGGGAGTGAAAGTCAGCCCAGACAGGAGATCTCTTCTGCCTGTAGCATTCAGAAAACACCTGGGTGCATCAGCCCTTCAAAGAACGGCGCAGCAGCCACCAGTCCTCTGCCATGCAAGGTGTGCAAGGGAAAGCTGAGGCCAAACATGAAGGAAAAGTGCTGGAGCAAATCCCAAATGTCCATGATGAATTCCTTTAGTTCAAACCCAAGGGTGGGGTGCTGGGTGTCTAAAGAACTAGAAAAGAATGTATTTCATCTTTTTGCATTTCCTGCCTAAGACCTGCAGGATCCACAAGAGCCCTGCCATCAGGGCATCATGCATTTTCCCCTCAAGGGCAGCAGCTCTGTGTCTGTTACTGAATGTATGGGCTCTGCTACTTGTGCTGAAAAGAGCCCTTCTTAGTTCATCTCTGGTTTCTGTTTGTAAACCATTATACTGATAATCCTGACCGGTGGATATTTTTGGAAGTAAAATATTGGAAAGAAATCTTCTTGAGAACTGTTTTCTGACAGTCACCAGATGGTGAGTTGCTCTCTTAGGCAATCCCAGTCCAGGGACAGAAGATCTTCCAGGTGCTGCTCCTTGCTGCAGGCAGGACACTGCCAGCCTCAGGGGCCTTTGGCGGTGCCATCTGACCACAGTTATCAATTCCACAGTCAGGACTGAGAGACAGCAGGATCATACCCCAGTGTCTGAAGGCGTTTGGAGCTCTCCTGACTCCTCACTTGATCCTGCACCAGCAGAATACCTGGGCCCTGCTGGTGTAGAAGTAACTGCCTTGCACTTACCCTTGGCCAATCTGCTCCAGTTCCAGGTATTTCTCCGCAGGCTCCCCCACGCTCACGGTGTTCCCTGAAAGAAACCACATGGAAGACGCTCCCTCCCAGATGGAGACCCCGCCTTGCAGCAGAGCCAGAATGGGGCCCCACTCCCTGGGGCCCTTGTTCTCAGCCGGGGAAGGACAATCAATGACTCTGTGACATTCAGCTGCAGAGCAACACTGGGTGCAGCTGATGCTGAGACACACACACAGCCCCTGCGCGGGCACACAGGAACAGAGCAGACGTACTCAGCTGCCTCAGGCACCACTCCCCTCTCTCCTCTGCCTGCAGGGCTGTGCTGCTGTCAGAACGTTCAGCCCAGGATCCCTCAGCAGAGGGAGGTTCAGTGTCCTCTTCCCACGCAGAGGGAGGTTCTCCACCCTCTTCGCAAAACACTGCAGGTTCTCCATCCTTTTCCCAAAATGCTGCAGGTTCACCGTCATCTTTCCAACTCACGGGATGTTCGCTGTCCTCATCCCATGCTGGGAGATGTTCACCTTCCTCATCCCACACTGGGAGATGTCCACTGTCCCTGTCCCACGCCGTGGGAGCCTCGATGTTGTATTCCCAATCCGTGGGATGTTCGCCCTCATCTCCCAGAGCAGTGGGGAGTTCACTGTCGTCTCCCGGCACAGAGGGAAGTTCACCACCATCCCCCAGAACAGTGGGAAGCTCACTGCTGTCTTCCTCCTCTTTGGCCTCCTCTTTGGAAGCAGAGGGAGCCAGAGGAGGTGCTGATGCTGCTTTTGTGCCCTGTGGACAGAGGGTAGCGTGAGGGACGGGAAGTTCTGTCTCAGTTATCACCTTATTTATCCTCAGCTGCACATCCAGCTGCACTAAGCAGAAACGGTTCTGAGCTGTTCAAATGAACAATGGGCTAAAGTCAACATTGCCACTTATTGTTGGGAATTTGATGTTCCACCGTGGCTAAAGCCAGCAAGCATCTTCTGCCTGCAAAACCAGACCTGCAGCTCTTCAAAAGCTCTTCAACAGAAAAGGAGAACCTGCCGGGGATCCCTTTGCTGCTGCTGCTGCAGAGACACCGACAGGAACTTTCCTTCAGCCCCCAGGCTTGCACTCGGCTGCCACACGCTGAGCTCACACCTTGCTGCACAATTCCAAACACCAAGGGTTCCTTTCAAACTCACCAAAGGAGGAGCTGCTCGAGATCCTCGTGTGAGGTGCCCTGCAATGGGAGAGGGAACGTGAACCAGATGCTGTTAGGAAAAAAAGTGCCTGTGGTGGGAAATGCCACAGAGCAAGGCAACCCCAAGAGAGCCTTTTGCTTTCACAGCATCCCTCCAGGAGCCACAGTCCCTTCACACAGCAAGCAAGAGAACAGCACAAAATACTGGGCTGTGTCAGTTCTTGGCTGGACCAGCAAATGGAGGGAGTTCCAGGCTCCACTGCCACAGACTCTCCCCTTGAGAGCACAGAGCTCCCCCGGGCCTCACTGCAAATGCTGTGCACACCCCGCTGCCCACAGACATCCCCTTTTTCTGCTGCAGCTGCTGGCAGGAGCTCTCCCAAACCAATGGTGTCTTCAGGACAATTTGGTTACAAAGTCAACTCAGTTCCAGAGGAAGAACAGAAAGCACACAGCAAACCCAAGGCACAGATGCTGCACCAAGGGAAAGCCTCGACTTACGTGCCAAGTGGGTTAAGAAATACCCCGAATAAGCCACAGAGTACAGAGTGCAAACTGCAGCAACCACAGTGTGGATCATTTTGGCTGCGCTGCACACGTCTGCAGACTGTACCCCTGCAAGCACAGAAGGACACCCGTCAGGGGCTGGGCTGGCTGCTGAGAATGCCTCGGGCAGGAGGATCCTCCAGCAACGAGCAGGCGCCCAGAGCTGCTCTGGACACTGCGGCCTCTGTGTCCCACAGCAACAGGAACACCACGGGGACGTGCTCCTGTGACATCACAGCAGCGGGTCACGCAAACACGGCCTGGAAGGTTCTGCTGTGTCACAAAGGAGCACAAAGAATCCTCCCAGGGCACAGCCTATTGCCCCAAGGATCCAAGAGGAGCTGTGAAAATGCAGCAAACAAGGACACCCCACAGCCCAGCCTGAACACTGAGGACGAGCAAGGATGGGACCAAGCCAAAGGAAACTTGACCTTTAGTCACTGATGCTTCTGACTAAAACCAGCAAGGCTCCTTCCATCTGGGATCTTTGTTCGAGTTCTAAAACAAACAAGGTTCTCCACTCTAAATATGGAAGGCAGGAACTGGGGAGGAGGTGGGATTAGGAAGCAGGAGGAGCAGGAGGAGGAGGAGGAAGAGAGGAAAAGGAGGAGCAGGGGCAGGAACAGGAGGAGAAGCAGGAGGTTCCAGTGTCCCTGTGTCCGCAGCACCCCCGGCCAGGGGACAGTGGCCCCCACAGCATCCCGTGATGACGTGAGCAGGGAGGGGAACTTGGTCCCAAATCTACCGAGGGTTCCCTGAGAGAGTCTTTTTATTGGGGTGTGTTTGGAGCTGGCATATTGTGGATTTGAGCCCCAAATATCACCTGGTGTCCCTGGGAGGTGCCCCAGGGAGGTCCCCATGGGTGTGTGTAGGTGCCCCTTGGGGGGATCTTTGGGGGTCCACGTGGCCATCGCTTGGGATCTGCAGAGGGAGGACATTGGCCCTGGGGACCCCTGGGAGAGCAGAGGAGGGAAAACCCTTGGACCCTCAGGGTGGGGAGAGCAGAGAGGGGTGATCCCAGAGCTGGGGGACCCCTGGCAGGCTGGAAAGGGATGAGCCAGTAGAGGAGGGAGCCCTGGGATCCCTGGGATCTCAAAGTGGAGCATCGGGGACTGGACCCACCAGCTGCTGGTGCTGCTGGAAACCACACCCGGCACGGGGTCACCTCCAGCTGCCAGGTGGAGCACATCAGCCTGGAGCAGCCCCCGAGGCGGCACTGGGGAACGGGGAACCACTGGCCGGGCTGGGAGGGGGATTGGAGTGTGCTGGGAGCGAGTGGGAAGGATTTGGGTGAGCCTGGAGGGGCTGGAAGGAGGGGCTGGGGATTGGAAAGCGAAGGTTGGGATAAGGTTGGTTGTGCTGGGAAGAAACTGGGAGGGGTCTGCGAGAGGCCTGGTGTGGCTGGGAAGGGACTGGGAGAGGGTTTGGGGGGGTTTTGGTGGGGCTTTGGTGGGGGGCGAGCGGTTTGGGGCTGTGAGCTGGTGAGAGGGGCCAGGAGGGGCTTTGGTGGGCGGTGGGGAGGGCGGGCAGGGATCGGGAGGAGGTCGGAGGGGCCGGTGGGTGGTGTGGGGGAGAGCGGGAGGGAGGCTGGAGGGACTTGGGGTGTCTGTGAGAGGTTTTGGGGGGTCCTGACCCCTCTGTCCCCCCAGAGATGCCGCCGGACGCCGCCCGCAGCAAGATGCTGACGGGGATCGGGGGCTTCGTGTTGGGCTTTGTCTTCCTGGCGCTGGGGCTGGGCCTCTGCCTGTGCAAGAAGGTGAGGGGGGGTGCCGGGGGTCGTGTCCCCCCTCCCCCAGAACGTGTGTGCCCCCCCGGGGCCCCCCAGCCCGGTGTCACCCCCTTTTCTCTGCCCACAGAGCTCCTGAGCCGCCGGCGGCCGCAGCCCCTCCCCGTGGCCTCGGGCCCGGCCGGGACCCCCCGCTCCGTCCCCGAGATGATTTTGGGGGCCTCGTGTGTCCCCCCTGCCCGTGCCCAGAGCTGTCCCTGTGTCCCCGCCCGGCTGCTCCCAGTGTTCCCAATAAAGCTTCCCAGTTGTGCCCGGTGGGGTTTGTGGGGGGCTCTGGGGAGGGACTTGGGGGGGGCTGTGATTGGGGGGGGCAGAGGCGGCCCCGGGCTGGATCGGGAATGGGGACCCCCGTGTGTCCCCCCGTGTCACCCCAAGGCTCTGGGGGGGCCTCGGGAGGCTCCTGAACCCCAAGGCGGCTCCCAGGGAACCCCAAAAGGCACCGGGACCCCCCGAAGGTTCTGGGGGGGGAATTTGGGGAGGGGGCGCGGGGGAGGCGCCCAGGCCGGGCCCAGAGCCCAGCGCTGCCCCAGCCCGACCTGCCCCGGCTCCATCGCGGCTCCTCCCGCGGGAAAAGGGGCACAAAGGGGGGCGCTGGGCCCGGGGGGAGCGGGAGAAGGGATGGAGGAGGAGGAGGAGGAAGGAGCGGGAGAAGCGCTGGAGAGAAGAGGAGGCCGAGGCAGGATTAGAAGGGAGAAGGAACGAGACCCCTCCCAATGCAATTTGGGTGTCCCAGACCCCTCACCCACTCTTTGGCCGTTCTTTCCTGGGGTGACTTTATGATGCTCAGTTCTATCCCCGTTTGTCCCTTTAGCCCAGGAATATTTTTTTCAATTTTCAATCCACATCTGACAGTGACGGGAGGGAGAAGGAGAAGTGTTGGAACGTCTCAGGCGTTTGTTCTCAAATCACAGACATGAGGACTTCAGTTTCCCTTCTCCTGGACTGTGTTGTCTGTGGCACGGACGGGGCTGTGAGCTCTCCTTTGCTTTTAGTTTGGGTTTTCTTTAGTTATCTGAGGGCAGAGGTTTATTGGGGCTGTTCAGGTATTGTTTGGCCCGGGAACACCAGGACACACCCACAAGAAGGACTCTCTGTCTCTCTCTGATCCACACAAGGTCTTTTCTGAATTTTCTGTCTCTTTAGAACAGCAGGACGTTGTTCCACTGTTTAATACTCATTTTTTTCACACAAAGTGAATAATTTGCTTGTTAAATAATTATGGTTTTTCCACTTTTCTCCATGGAAATCTTTTACCAAACCAGTTTGAGGAGAATTTGCTTTATAGAAGTACCCCATTGAGAGGCTTCTTCTCAAATTTTGCCCTAAACCAGGACAAATACCATTTGTTTTGGTGCCCAATGTTTGGCTTGAGAAAGTGGACGAAACCTGAACTGATTGAATTTTGGGTGCCCTCACCCTGTGCTGGGATAAAGCAGTCAGGACCCAGGTTGCTGCTTGTATTTATGGTGTCTCCCAGGGTGGAGACCTTCCTGTGTCTCTGGTCCTGGAGCTTCTTTCAGGTTTAAATTCCTTTCTGTTCCGTAGGTTTATTTTCTTATCAGGAAACAGCTCCAGGATTGTCCCTAACACGGAACTTTTACAGTAGAGGGGCCTGGATTAGAACAGCCCAAACCAGGACTTGGTCCCTGCCCGTGTTTTCCCCCCTCTCTCCCAGCCCTTCCCCATTTCCCCCCAATCCCCACCCTCTGCCCCGGGTTGGGTTTGGGGGTCCCAGGCCCCTCCTGCCCAGTCTGGGGGTCCCATCCCCCCTTTTCCTCCATTCTGGCCCCTCCCAGCAGCTTTTTCCTGGGAGGAATCCCCGAGTTTGGGGATTTTGGGGTGCAGGTCTGGAGGGGGACAGCTCTGGGTGGCTTTGCCCTCCCTGTTGTGGCCTTGTCCCCACATGTCACTGGCCATGTTTTATGCTGTAGCGGTTTTACATTCAGTGAATTTGTTTGCAAAATTTATCATCGTGGTTTGAGTGTTTACCTTTTTTTTTCCCTGTGAAATGTGAACTGGAGAAGCAAAACAGGCCTAAACTTAAACAAATAGATTTAAAGAACACCAAAAAAGTGGAAAACTGATTAAAAAAAAAAAAAAAAAAAAAAAGAAACTTACAAACACTTCTCCTTCTGCAAACTGTTTGCTTTTTTACAAACAACGTTGAGAGACACAAGCTGCAATTTTCAGTCAGTTTTACCATTTAAAGATAATCTTTCATCATTTTGTGAGAAGAGTCTCTGTAGAGTTGAGGGAGAAATTCACTACAAGAAAAAATAGTCTGGTGGCTCTTTATGCCACAAATCTGCCACCACTTGGAATTTTTGCAGATTTCTGCAGTTCCACTCACTTGCAGCCATTCCCTGTGGCTGCTCACGGGTCTCCCATGATATTTGGGGTACTATTTAAGAATGCTTCTTCTAGTGTAAAACAAGGATTCTCTGCTTTTATCTCTAAAATCGTCTCTGTCTCAAAAGAAACAGAGACTTTTTTTTACCCCAGGAGCCAAGGCCTCAAATCACTTTTTTTCCTAAAATTATTTTTGTCTCAAAGGCTGAGATCTTATTTTACCCTAGGAGAGGGAGCTTACTCTAAAATTCTCAATTAAATATCAAATATATTTGTCTACAACTTTTGACTAGAATTAGCATTCCCCCAAACAGCATGAATAAGTTACAGAAAATAATTGATTCTCTATAATTTACTAGAGAAGTCTAGGTAATAAGGCAACTCCTCACTCTCTTCTTCAAATACTTTTCTCCAGTTCTTTCCCACACTCTCCACATTTAAACTGTGCTGTGTCAATTCTTTCTCTCAGAGAAGGGTCGGTGCTGTGAGGAAAGGGTTAAATCTGCTCAGAGTTTCTCTCTCTCTGGCTGCAGTTTATGGTGTTGGCTTTGCTGGTGATGAGGGGGGAAAGAACTCACACTGAGAGATCAGAGCACCCGGGGCAGTCTGGAATTAACAACAGGCAGGACCATAAATGCTTTTTTATAATTATTTTTGCCCACCCTTCAGTCTGCCCCTCGGGCCAAAAGGAAAAGGAAAACTCGTACAAAGTCTCATCTTTGTGTGGATATTACCAAAAGTCTCATTCGGGTTTCTCAGTGGTCAAACCACGTGCCAATAGCTCAGAATTGGCTTCTGGTAATTCCCTTTTCTTGCCAAAACAATCCTGAAGTCCCGACAGGGCAATAATCCATATTCCTCTTTAATTAAAAATCAAATTGTGTTAACACATAACACAGGTGTGACTTCACATGTCCTCGATGTCACTGGCCATGTCCCCAATTGTCACTGGCCATGTCCTCACATGTCACTGGCCATGTCCCCAGTTGTCACTGGCCATGTCCCCAATTGTCACTGGCCATGTCCCCACGTGTCACTGGCCGTGTCCCACCATGTCCTGCCCCGGCTCCATCGCGGCTCCTCCCGCGGGAAAAGGGGCACAAAGGGGGGCGCTGGGCCCGGGGGGAGCGGGAGAAGGGATGGAGGAAGAGGAGGAGGAGGAGGAGGAGGAGGAGGAGGAGGAGGAGGAGGAGGAGGAGGAGGAGGAGGAGGAGGAGGAGCAGGAGGAGGAGGAGGAGGAGGAGGAGGAGGAAGAGCAGAGCAGGAAGGGTTGGATGGACGGGCACAGCCCAACAGGATGAGGTTTAACAAGTCCAAGTGCCCAGTCCTGCCCTTTGGCCACATTAACCCCTGCAGCGCCACGGGCTGGGCACGGTGTGGCTGGACAGTGGCCGGGCACAAAGGGACCTGGGGACACTGGGGACAGCAGCTGGACACGAGCCAGCAGTGTGCCCTGGGGGCCGAGAAGGCCAAGGGCTGCTGGCCTGGATCAGGAGTGGTGTGGCCAGCAGGAGCAGGGAGCTCATTCTGCCCCTGGGCTCGGCACTGCTTGGAGCCCTGGAGAATGAGAATTTCAGACTTTCTGTGCTGACAGGCACTGACCCCCCCAGGAAAACTCTGCATTTGACCTGAGGCCGTGGAAAAGGCTTCCCGAATTATGGGATGGCACTGGGATTGTGGGGGTGCAGTTTGAATGGAGGTGTGTGGTCTCACACAGTGGAAAAATTAGAGTTTAGGCTTTTAGAATATACCAATATCTATTTTAACAATGGAGGTTTTAGGGTGTAGGCTCAGCCTTAGTTTTGACCTTCTTCCTTCGTATTCATGGGTTTGGGTGGTATCTTTTAATTATGTAGAAAAATCAGTATTGTAGACCACAGGTTGTTGGTTATTGGGTAAAAGTCAAATAAAATTTGGTGTCATTTAATGGTTGGAGAATTTGTTCTTAAAAGACCTTGGAAAGAGTCAGAGACAGCAATTTTTCACTTTGTCAACATGAACTCACAGCTTGTGAGGCTGTAACATAGATGAGAGTTAATGAACATCTGAGTCCAAACACAAAACAACCTCTCTGGTTCAATTAAATCCCGGCTCTAACAAGGAAAAGAAGATAAAAACACCCACAGGCACTGGTGAGGCTGCACCTGGAGTGCTGTGTCCAGTTCTGGGTGTGTCAGTTTGGGAAATCCAGAATTCGGCCACTTCCAACCCCCAAAATCTCGGAAAAGTAAAGAAAACCCCGTACAAAAAAACCCCCATGGGTCAACGTTCTTTCCTAAAGTCCCCTCAAATCCCGAAAAAGTCTCGAATCCCAGGGTTGGACCCCCTTAACCCCCTCCATCCCCACACTCCCAAAGCTCCAGGGAACCCCAAATCCCAACCCCGCGGCTCCAGGACCCCCCAAACCCCACCTTGGACCCCCCAAATTCCGGGCAGGGTCAGGGCCAGCAGCAGCAGCAGCAGCCAGGGGAGGCTCCGCGCTCCATCCATGGCTCCTCGGGATCCCGGGAAATTGGGAAGGGCCGGTGCCAGAAAATTTCTGGCCGGTGCCAGAAAAGCCGCGGGAACTGGGGGGAGCGGGAGTGGGGGAGCAGCGCCCCAAAAAGCGCTCAGCCAATGGGAGCGCGGCGTCGCTGCGGGTCGGGACTTGACAGCAAGAGCCCGAAAAAAACAGAGCCTGGAGAAATTCCAGCCAATCAGAGTGCGTATTGCTTGTGACTCACCAGTTGCTGGGTAGAGCTTCTGAAAAAAGGGTCCAAAACTGAACCGGCCAATGGGAGCGCGCAATAAACACCTCCAGCCAATCGCGACTCACACAGAAACAAGCCCAGCCAATGAAACGGCGTCGGAAAACCACGCCCGACCAATCACAGAGCGCGTAGGTAATGACCCCGCGCCGTTCCGCGTTATTACTCTCAGTTCAGCTCTGCTGCTTTGGGGCTGGCGGCCCCTCCCGGCGCTGGCCATGGGGCGAGGGGCGGCAGCCGGGGCCGTACTGGGGGCACTGGTGGTGCTGGGAGCGGCCCCGGCTGCGGGCGCGGAGCTCTCGGGTGAGCGGGGGGCGGGAGGCGGTGGGGCAGAAGGGGAACAAGGGGGAGGGTGGGACCCCAAAACTGAGCGGATTGGGGGGATTGCGGGAAAAGGGTGAGAACGGTGAAAAAGGGGGGAGTGGGACTCCAAAAGTGAATTTGGGTGCGGCTGGAGGTGGGAGGGGAGCGGATGTGTAAAGGGGAAATGGGGGGAAGGGTAAAAGAAGGAAGCGGCCGTGGGGCACAGGGGGTGCGGGGTGGGGATCCGGGGTGGCCCCGGAGCTCTGGGGGTGCTGGGGGGGCAGCCCCTGACCTGTGTCCTGCACACCCAGGGATATTCCACTTTCTGGGTAAGTTCGAGTGTCACTTCATTAACGGCACGGAGAAGGTGAGGTTCGTGCTGAGGTACATCTACAACCGAGAGCTGTACGCGACGTTCGACAGTGATGTGGGGCACTACGTGGGGTACACGCCCTACGGGGAGAAACAGGCCCGGTACTGGAACAGCAAACCAGATATCATGGAGAGAAGGCGGACTGAGGTGGATTTGTTCTGCCGGCGCAACTACAAGATTTTCACCCCGTTGCTCGTGGAGCGCCGAGGTGAGCGTGGGGCAGAGCGTGTCCCCTCGGGCCCTGCCCTGGCAATGACCCTGGAGCCCCTCAAAACCTCCCTGGGAATCACCGAAGAGCCCTCAGCCCTCCTTGGGACCATCCCCTGGAGCCTCCTGTCCCACCAGGGACCCCTGTTCTTTCCCAGTCCACCCCAGTCTCTCCCAGTGCTCCCGGCATGTCCATCCCGGCCCAGAGGGGAGCTGAAGCCTCACAGCCAATCATGGCGCGCGTCTCTCTGATGACTCATCTGTTGCCAGGCAGACCCGCAGTGTCCAGTGCCCCGCGCTGGACTCGCCTCCCAGTGCCGCGCGCTTCATTCCCAGTTCATCCCAGTCCATTCCCAGTCCCTCCTAGTCCAACAGCAGTTCTTCCCAGTTTATTCCCAGTTTATTCCCAGTTAATTCCCAGCACACTGCCAGACTTTGACCCCCTCTCCCAGTGCCCCCCATCCCCTCCCATCTCTGTCATTGCCATCCCAGTGTCCCCCAGTCTCTCCCTGTCTATTCCCAATCCACTCCCTGTCCCTCCCAGTCCATTCCCAGTCCCTCCCAAGCCCACACCGCCCCTCCCCTCTCTCTCCCAGTTCCCCCAGCTGATCCCAGTGTGTCCCCGCTCTCTCCCAGTGCCCCCCAGCGTTTCCATCTCGCTGCTGCCCTCCAGCTCCCAGGCCGGCAGTGCCAGAGGCCTGCTGTGCTCCGTGATGGATTTCTACCCCGGCCACATCCAGGTGAGGTGGTTCGAGGGCCAGCAGGAGCTGTCGGGCCAGGTGGTGGCCACCGACGTGGTCCCCAACGGGGACTGGAGCCACCAGCTGCTGGTGCTGCTGGAAAGGCCGCCCCGGCGCGGGCTCAGCTACACGTGCCAGGTGGAGCACGTCAGCCTGGAGCAGCCCCTGAGGCGCCACTGGGGTACGGGGGAGCCACTGGCCGGGCTGGCAGAGGCACTGGCGTGTGCTGGGAGCGAGTGGGAGGGAACTGGAGAGATCCTGGTTGAACCTGGGAGAGGGGCTGGGGGCTGTGGAAGGGCTGAGCAGGAGTCGGGAGGATGCTGGGGAGGGGGGTGTGGGGTCCCGGGGGTGCTGGTGGGCGCCGGGAGGGAGTTTGGGGGCGGCGGGTGGAAGTGGGAGGGATTGGAGTGAGGCTGGGGGGGCAGGGAGGAGCTGGGGGAGGGGCAAGCGGGGCTGGGGCTGAGGTGGGTTGTGCTGGGAAGAGACTGGGAGGGGTGTGGGGGAGCGGTGGAGGGGCTGGGAAGGGACTGGGAGAAGGTTTGGGGGGGTTTGGTGGGGCTTTGGTGGGGGGCGAGCGGTTTGGGGCTGTGGGCTGGTGAGAGGGGCCAGGAGGGGCTTTGGTGGGCGGTGGGGAGGGCGGGCAGGGATTGGGAGGAGGTTTCGAGGGCTCCTGGGTGTGCTGGGGGAGACTGAGAGGGAGTTTGGAGGGGCTTGGGGTGTCTGTGAGAGGTTTTGGGGGGTCCTGACCCCTCTGGACCCCCCAGAGATGCCGCCGGACGCCGCCCGCAGCAAGATGCTGACGGGGATCGGGGGCTTCGTGTTGGGCTTCGTCTTCCTGGCGCTGGGGCTGGGCCTCTGCCTGTGCAAAAAGGTGAGGGGGGGTCCCGGGGGTCGTGTCCCCCCTCCCCCAGAGCGTGTGTGCCCCCCCGGGGCCCCCCAGCCCGGTGTCACCCCCTTTTCTCTGCCCACAGAGCTCCTGAGCCGCCGGCGGCCGCAGCCCCTCCCCGTGGCCTCGGGCCCGGCCGGGACCCCCCGCTCCGTCCCCGAGATGATTTTGGGGGCCTCGTGTGTCCCCCCTGCCCGTGCCCAGAGCTGTCCCTGTGTCCCTGCCCAGCTGCTCCCAGTGTTCCCAATAAAGCTTTGAAGTTTGCCCTGGTCTCAGGGAGCAGCTGGAGCAGCTGCCCCAGAACCTCCCCCAGGGTCTCCCAGCACAGCCAGAGCCGCTGGGCCTGGGGTCCCCAAAGCCCTCAGCAAGCCCCATGTCCTTCCCAGGAACCCTCAGCTCCCTCAAACCCAGCATCCCCCACAGCCCCTGCAAGTTTCCCCCATGGCACCGGCCATGGCCATGTCCCCACATGTCACTGGCCATGTCCCACCCTGTCCTCACCCGTGGCTGTCTCCCCACAATGTTTCCATCCCTGTCATTGTCCCCACGTCCTCATCTGTACCCGTGTTCCCCCCGTGTCCCCATGAATGACCATGTACCCCCCAAATATCCATGTGTCCCCATGTCACTCTCCATGTCCATGTCCCCTGTCATCCCAACCATGTCTTAGTTCCATGTCTTTATTTTTACCACATTGTTAGATATTTTAAATGAAGAGAAATGAAAAGCAAATGAAGGCCAAAAGAAAAGGATTTCCCTGTCTGGGCCAGCTGAGGATCCACATGCTTAGATGGGAGGGAAGTACCATTTTTGGGGGGGTTTCCACCGCAATCTCCAAAATCTTGGTCTTTGCCCCAGATCATCACCATTTGGCTGTGGAAGACACTCTTGGGCAATAGGAAATCAAAATCATGGAATCCCTGAGGTTGGAAAACACCTCCAAGACTATCCAGTATTTATTGATGCCCCCATGTTGGAGTTGAGACGGCCATGAACTCAGAGTGCTTCAACAAAAACTTCAGAGGCCTTCAAGTATCAGCACCTTGTTATCTAGAAGTTCTTCATACCTTTTCTATGTAGCAATCCTCCAGGCAGCTCCACACAGCTCAGGCTCTTTTTCTCCTTCTTCTCTCTTTCTTCGGCAGTTCCAGCTCACTGCTTCCTGTCCCTAGAAAAGCCACTGAACTGTTGCTTCGCGTATCTGTCTCTCAGGTCAGCTCAGCGTCAGCTGGGCCGCCCTGCTAGCTGTGATACACCCAACAGTACCTTTGCGTGGGTTTTTGGCTCCGCAGTCCTTTTGCCTTAACTGTCTCGGCCGTGGTTAGAAAGAGGGGACACTCCAGGCTCAGGGAGAAAAGGTTTTATTCGGGTAACTCAGGGGGCAGCCCCTGGTTCCAGGCCTGTGCCTCTGGGGAGTGACCCCGGGCCTCGGTTACAGGGGGTTTTTGTTCCCCCAAATCTCAGGGGTGGACACCAGTTACAGAGACCAATCACACAAAACCAGGTGGGTAAGGTCAAAATGCAATACACAACATTAACAAATCAGGTGAATTTGGGATGTGGTCCTGTGAGACCCACCAATCCCTGTCAGACACCTCTCCTGAAGGTTTTGGGGCCTGGGGGATGGTGGACATGTGGGGGAGAAGTACAATGGGATGGGGGAAAACACAATAGGACGATCGAAACCCAGGGCAGAGGATTAGAGTTGTCTTGGCAACTCTTATCGCCCTCTGATAAGCACATTCCAAGACAGTAACTTTACCTGGCTAGGGTTAAAGTCCAAATCACATCAAACCTACAACTAAGAAACTTATGATACTATTCCAGCACCCCCACACCTCCCCCTTTTTCTTTTAATTGTGTCACTGGTCTGGAGTGTATAAATCTGAATCGCACTCGCTGCTGGAGTCAGAGTCCGGTGGGAATTCGATGGCAGGTGTCACTGAATGCACTGAAGGGGCAGTAGTGGGGAAAATTGCATTCATGATCAGGCTTTTGACCAAACCAGAAGCAATGGCTACAATTAAGATGATGAACAGAAACAACAGTCCGGTTTTGATCCACGAGCTGGCGATGTTAGAGAGTCCAACACCTTTGAAGAGGTTATCAAACCAGTCCCCTGTTTCTTGTTTGATGGACTCGACCATTCCTCGCAGCTGCTGGATTGACTTTTTGACGCTTTCAGCCTTAGATGACAGATTGAAGCAACACAGTCCTTCAAACTCCTCACATGAATGTTGGTTCAGTAGAAGTAAATAATCAATCGCGGCGCGGTTCTGAAGGGTTGCCTGCCTGGTAATCTGTTCGTCTGATAGGAGGTCACTTATAGCTTGAGTTGTTAAATTTGCCTGTTTGGCCACCCAACATTCTAAACGGCCTAATTCTCCCATGGATTTAGCTATCGAGACCCAGGGTAAAAAAACTGTCAGGGCTGTGGCCTTTGCCCTGGACCAGTGGATGATTTCTGAATTACAATCTGGGTCGAGACTTGTTAGGTCTCTTTTCTGGATTGGTACATGGAGAGAGGAATTTTTTCTGTGCCAATTGAGGATTTGAGTCATGTTTGGAGTAAACAGGCTCAGCTTGCCTAAAGTGCATGGGCCTCCGATCAGCCGAGCAGGAATGCCTGTAAAAGCTCTGTCACCACAAATAAGGAAAAAACCTTTGGGTAGGGAACGGGGAAAGGGACTGTGAGCATCAGTGGAAGGAGTGGTAACATGTGCAATTTTTGTGCACCAGTTTTTTGCTATATAAGAATCCTTAATTTGCAACAAATGATAAAATGACCTGGTGTGTTCGTCTTGGGGGGTGTAACTAAAGTGAACACAAAAAGGAGCTTTTGAGGACCCAAGTAGGTCTAATTCTTGGGGCTCTTGGGGGGCGCGCGGGAGTGTCTGCAACCACTCTTTCCAAAAAGCAAGGGGATTTATAACAAAGGCAGAAGGGGCATCACCAATTTCTGTAAAGTGGTTAGCTTCAACAGGTTTTCGGTTGTATTTTTGTTGTATCTGGAGGAGTGAGAATGGAAACTCCTTCTCTTTCACAGGGATTCCTACCAGGCAGGATGACATGGGATCTTGGGCTGCTGCTGAGGCTAGGCAGATGTGATCTTGACCTAGACTCTTTGCGAGCGTTTTCCATACATTGGTTTTGGGCTGTGGAACAATCCAGGGGGTGGTTATCGACAGGAAGCTGAGCAGCACTGCAAGGGCACAAACTGCTATGCTGCGGACCTCCATGCTGATCATCTGGACTGCGGTTCTGTAACTTAGAAGAAAGGGGTCAGTTAAACAACCATCGAAAACACTCCTCTGGGGGAAACAGCTCTTCTGCTTCCACTTCATGACAGAAAACCCAGGAGGGAAGAGTAATTGGGCTGGGAGGACTTGCCTCTGGGCCCGCATCCTCTTCCTCCTTTTTCCTCCTTCTCCAGGAGGCCACAGTGACCTGTGGTACTTTCATTTCTGAACCCTTGGGAACATAGGGTCTCACATTTCTGGAGGGGATCCACCGCAAACCGGTGGGAGTGGAGACGCAGGCGTATCCACGTCCCCAGGTTACTAAATCATGGGGACCCTGTATCCTCAAAGTCTCTGGATCCTTGACAAGGACCTTTGGCCTTTCCCGGGGCTCTAACTGTGAGCTCCCACGGAAATGCCTTGTCACCGGCGGGTTCATGGTTTCAAAGGAACAGTTAAGAAAATCTAACGTGAACAAGGCACGGGCTAGTCTTACAGACGGTGGCTCAATCTTGAGAATCGGTTGCTGCTGGCTGAGGACTCTCTTGAGGTTCTGGTGAGTCCTTTCTACAATCGCCTGACCTGTCGGAGAGTGGGGGATCCCAGTTTTGTGTTCCACTCCCCATTGTTGCAGAAAACTGCAGAATTCTTTGGACCTGTATGCTGGACCATTGTCTGTTTTCAGGGACTTTGGGATGCCCAGGACAGAGAAAGCCTGGATGAGATGCTTGATAGCATCCCCAGCCTTCTCCCCTGTGTGGGCAGAAGCAAAAACAGCTCCTGAGAATGTGTCCACAGAGACGTGCACGTATTTCTGCCTCCCAAAGGGGGCAAAGTGCGTGACGTCTGTCTGCCACACTTCACAACTGGACAAACCACGGGGATTCACGCCTGTGGGCATGGATGGGATGGCATACCTGTGACATTGCGGACAGCCAGTCACAATCGCTTTGGCCTGGTCACGGGTTAAGTTGAACTGCCTGACCAGACCTGGCGCGTTTTGATGGTGAAGCTGATGACTGATTCTGGCTTGCTCAAAACGGTTTGGCAGAGGGGCCACCTCCACAGGGGCAGCGAGAGCATCGGCTCTCCTGTTTCCCTCTGCTATGAAACCTGGGAGCTCTGTATGTGACCTGGTGTGCATCACATAAAAGGGTTGCTTCCTGTGGGAAATCAGTTTGACCAGCTTGGAAAGCAACTTAAACAGAGTGACATTGGAAACCTCCTGCAGCACAGAATGTTCTGCTCTAGAAACTATCCCTGCAACATAACTTGAATCTGTTACCAAATTGAAAGGTCCAGGGAACGTCTCAAATGCTCTAACGACTGCGGCCAGCTCGGCAACCTGAGGTGATCCTTCCACCTCAACCACCTCTGATTCCCACCTCTGGGTGACGGGGTCCCGCCAAGTCATAACTGATTTGTGGGACTTTCCGGACGCGTCAGTGAAGACGGTTAGAGCCTTAAGAGGCTCCTTGCTTTGGACACTTTTTAATTCCAATCGAAATTGGGCATCCGAATTGAAAATTTTGTGGGCAGGCCGATGAATAGAAATTTGACCGGGGTAGTTATCTAGGGCAAACTGCAGCGCTTCGTTCTCTTGAAGCAGATGCTCTAGCATAGCTTTTGTAATTTGACCAGATTTCAATTTGATTGGCATGTGAATGCACTCAAAGTCACAACCAGCCAGTTCCCTAAGGCGCATTCTGGCTTTCCGAATCAGGTCAGCCATCAATTCTTGTGGCTTTGTCATTCTTTTGGTCCTGTGGTGGCTCAGAAAGACCCACTCTATAATAGAGAGAGGATCTTCTTTGCCTTGGACCTCCCTTGATTTTTTGAGGGTTTTGTTGTTCCATTGGAAAATCATCCCATGGAGATGTGGCAGCTTTCCTAAGATGATGAAACGAAAAGGCAGGTCAGGTTTACATCCGTTGGCCTGTCTGGTGGACAATGCGTGTTGAATGTTATCCAGTGCAATTTTTGCCTCTGGGGTGAGGGCCCTGGGTGAACTCAGTTCAGCTCCCCCTTTTAACAAATTGAAAAGGGGGGCCAGGTCTTCGGTAGAAAGACCCAGCCAAGGTCTCACCCAATTCAGAGCTCCACACAGCTGATGGACATCTGCAAGGGTCTGAATTTGGGTTTTGATTTCCAATTTTTGAGGAACAATAGTCCTCTTCCCAATTTCCAGCCCTAGGTATTTCCAGGGTGGCATCTTTTGAATTTTGGATTCCTGTAGTTCAAAACCTGCATCAACCAGTGCAGCCACGGTGAGGTCAAGGGCATGTGCCAACAGGTCATCTGTTGGTGCAGAGATCAACACGTCATCGAAGTAATGCTGGATTATCACTTGGGGCACCGCTGCACGCACAGGTGCAAGCAGGGAAGCAACATACCTTTGACAGATCACCGGCGAAACTTTTAAACCCTGCGGAAGAACTTTCCACTGATACCTCTTTCGTGGAGCCTCTCGGTTCAAGGTGGGCACCGAGAATGCAAACCTTGGGGCATCATCAGGATGGAGGGGAATGTGAAAGAAACAGTCCTTTATGTCAATTACAGTCAAACTCCAGTTTTCGGGGAGCATGCTTGGGGCAGGCATCCCTGGTTGCAGGGATCCCATGTCCTCAATTACCTCATTAATTTTGCGGAGGTCATGGAGGAGCCTCCACCTGGTCTTATCTGCTTTCTGAATGACAAACACTGGAGAGTTCCACGGTGAAGTGGTCTCTTCAATGTGGCCCTTTTTCAGCTGTTCTTCCACAAGCTCATTGAGCGCCTTTAACTTCTGTTTAGAAAGTGGCCACTGCTCTATCCAGATTGGTTCATCTGACAGCCAATTCAGTTTCTGTATAGGGCGCTCCTCAGTGACCACTGCCTGAAAAACCTTTGGAGGGTCAGGAATGTTAATCGTGACTCCCCATTGGGACATCAAATCTCTTCCCCACAGAGGTTCATCAAAATCCAAAACAAATGGGCGAAGCGTGGCTATTTGCCCGTTTGGCCCTTCAATTGTCACTGCCTTTTTTGACTGCTTGGCTAGTTGCAAGCCTCCAATACCATTTACATGTTTGGCAATGTCCTGTAGTTCCCAATGTGATGGCCACATCCTTTCTGGGACGACCGTCACATCAGCAGCTGTGTCCCAAGCTCCTTTAAGGAGTTTGGATTCCCCACTCATAGAAAGCTTACAGAAATCTTTTGGCCTGTTTGAGCCTATCTTTTTTACCACAGCGACAGTGGTGTCTTTGTCGCTTTCTCCTTTGCCACTCTCTGTGGCACTTTCCTCTGGACTAGTCTTTACTACAAGTCCTTGCACTGCAGGGATGGCCTGGGCAATAATTTGCCCTTTTGGTAGGAAGGTGGGTGGGTTTTCACTGCGGAGCCACACAACAAATCGCTCTGGGTCAGTTGTGATTGTCCCAGGGGCGACCTGTATGTCTGAGGGGGTGAACTTACAGTCCCCAATGACCACAAATTTTGTCTCCACCATGTGCCACGTGCCGGGTTCCTTTGAGACCATGGCTGTTTGCCACTGACTGTCCCGCAGGTGAAGAGGCTCAGCCAACTGGAGCCTAAATGGCTCATACCTGTCCGCTGTTGTCAAGGATCCTGATGGCTCAGGCAATACTATGTGCCTCGGTTTCCCTTGTTTTGTCAGGTCCTGTGAAGAGAGAGACAAATCTGATTTAGGTGACCTTTTTTCTTTTTGGGTTGTTTGGGCTGCCCGATTGGGATCGTCACGCTGGGCAGTTCCGCGCTCTCGAATCAGTTTTTTGACACCCTGGTGTTCTTTTTGTTCTCCCTCCCCTCATGTTCCCTTTCCTGTTTTAAGAAATTGTCAAATTGTCCCTTCAATGGACACTGATTGATCCAGTGACCGCTTTTCCCACACAGAAAACACTGGCTGTTAGTACGTGCAGGAGCGTTCTTCTTGTGTGGTTCTGGTGTTTTAGGTGTTTCCACAGCTGCAGCGGTGATTTTCTGGCGCGTTTTCCCCTCTCTAAAGGCTGGTTTTCTGCAGCGTGGGACGATGGCACTGACGGCTTGTAGCATCTCCTTGAGAGGAGGTGTCGAGCCTGGTTCTCTGGGTATCAGATTTATTGCAGCAGTGCACTCCTCGTTCGCATGAGAGAAAGCCAACTGCTGAATCACTTGTTTCTGTGCCTCCTCTCCATTAAATTGCTGTTCCACAGCTGAAGCAAGTCGCTCCACAAATTTGACATAGGGTTCTTGTGGTTCCTGAAAAATGTCTAAGTAATATTGTGAGGGGCCATCGGGCCGCATTTTCAGAAAGGCTTTGCATGCTTGATTAGCTACAAACTCAAGGACATTTTGGGGAATGTTGGTAGCCTGGTCTGAGGCTGCTTTCCAATCCCCTTCCCCTAACAGGTGGTTTAGGGTAATAGGATTGCCTGCATTATCAGTTGCTGTGGTTGGGTCCTCCAGCAAACCTGGCAATGCAGCTTTCAGCAGTTTTTTCCAAGTGACCTCCCATAGCTCAAATTCCATTTTGCTTGAGAGGCACTTGAAAATCTGCTTCAAATCAAAAGGTACAACTGTGATTCCACCAAAAGAAGTAAACAACAAGCCTTCGAAATAAGGGCTATGTCGCCCATATTCC
Organism: Zosterops lateralis; assembly: GCF_965231275.1. Taxonomy (NCBI): domain Eukaryota; kingdom Metazoa; phylum Chordata; class Aves; order Passeriformes; family Zosteropidae; genus Zosterops; species Zosterops lateralis. Next base: position 31,584 of record NW_028154386.1, read on the forward strand.
TTTAATGCCTTCATGAGGTCTTTAACAAGCGTCTGTGACAACGCTTTCCAGGTGGCTACCGTGGTTCCCTGCCCCCTGCTCCTTCGGTATGTCACCGGAGTAACTGTGGGTACCCCATCTGCGTTGGCACCCCCGAGCTCCTGCTTCTCTCCCTCCCGGACCCCAGCCACTGCCTCAGGTTCCCAGTGGTAAGCTGGGGGCGGCTTCCAGCCTGCCTGTGGCACGGGCGGCTGTGGCCGTTGAAAGCTTGGAAAAGCATTTCCCAAAGGAGGTGCAGTCGGGGACACCGTGTTCCCGAATGGGGGGTAGGGCGGGGGCGGTGTCGGTGGGGCTCCCCCTGTGGGGGGGGGCTGCGGGGGGGGGGCTGGGCAGGGGCGCCCCGACCGCCGGTGGGTGCCATGAGGGGGGAGGGGGAGCGGGCTGGGGCAGGGGCGCCCCGGCCGCCGGTGGGTGCCACGAGGGGGGAGGGGGAGGGGGCTGGGGCAGGGGCGCCCCGGCCGCCGGTGGGTGCCACGAGGGGGGAGGGGGAGGGGGGGCCACGGGGTCCGGTCCACTCAGCCACTGTCCCGGGAACCCGGCAAAAGCGGCTGCAGCGCCGGCATTCGGTGGGGGGAGGGGAGCGGGCGGCTGCGGTTCCGGGGGGGGGGAGGCAGCAGCCCAGGCAGTCCCAGCACTGGGCGGTCCCAGCACTGGGGGCGGCGCCGGCAGCCCGGGCAGGGGAGGGGCAGCCGGCAGCACCGGCGGGGGAGGGGGGGCCGGCAGCACCGGCGGCAGCGGCGAGCCCCACGCTGTTGGGGTTTTGCCCTGATCCCCTCCCGGTCCCAGGAGCGGGGGTGGGGGAGGTGGGCTTTTTCGGGACCACAAGGCTCGGGATAAATCGGTTCCGGAAAAGCAGGCTGAGGAAAAGGGGATGGGGTGGATAAGGAGCCTTCCCGGAGGAAGGAACCGCCCGCTCCGGGGGCAGGGCGGGCAGGGGGAAGGTTCTGGGCGGAGTTGGGGCGGTGCCCTCACAGTAGGAGTGGGGTAAACCCCACCCTTGGCTCTGCGGGGGCGGGGGGTAGGGGCGTGGGAAGAGGCGGGGGAAGGGTCGTGGGGAGGGGCGGGAGAAGGGGCGGGGGAAGGCCTTGTGAGGAAAAAGGGGGCGGGTACAGGGAGGGCCAGTAGGAGGGGGCCGAAAGGCATTCTGGGAACAAGAAGAAGGGGGAAGGGCACAAAGAGGCTGCACCTCGTGGCTGTCGCCATTATGGAGGCCTTTTCCTTTGTTCTCTGGGGAGGGGGGGGTCTCCGGGTCTCCCTTCGGGGGTTCTCACAGCCGTTTTCGCTGCCGGACCCACCCGGGCTAGTTGGGGACTGGTGGTCTTCCTCGGCGAATGAGAAACGGACTCTGGGTTTGTTGGCTGGGGAATCGGGGGGGTAGTGGGGGGGGTTTGGGCGTTCTGGCCAGCCAGACTGCCCCGGGAGCCTCCTCGCAGCCTGGCCGTGGCTGCGGGGCGCGGGGGACCCAGGAATTCTCAAAATGCCCGGCGAAGGGGACCCCGGGGGTGCCGGAGCATTTTTTAAAATACCTGGGGGGTTTTGGGGGTTTTAGGAGACTTGGGGGGCTTGGGTGACCTGGAGGAAGGAAAAAGGGGAGACCTGGGGGGTTTGGGAGATTTCGGGGAGGCAGGGGGATGGGACCGGGGGGGCTGGGGGGACTCGGGAGAGGCAGGGGGAGGAGGATGGGGGGAAGGGACTGAGAGAACGCTCTGAGACAATGCAACTTTGTTATCTTGCATTCCTGTGATCTCTTTTAAGGCACCTTTTATTTGCCACGGCCAGAATGCAAATTTTGCAGCTAGGACATCTCCTGACTTCCCTAATTTTTCCAACTTTTTAGAAGCATTTTTCCCAGAACCAAATGCTGTTCACTTGGGTCCGAATTAACATTCGGAAAATGCAAAAACAAATACCTAATAAACTTTTTCAGTTCCTTTTTTGAGTATTTAACTTTGGCAACAATTAAAACTCCAATTAAACTTTTAAAAACCTCTTTCTGGGTGGTGTTTAGTCCGTTTCCCATTCCGACTAGCTGTTATCCTTTTCCACCACCCTTCCCAGCAAAACCACCCCCCAAATCCCTGTGGGCGTCCTTTCCTAGGGGTAAGGGCTTCCTTCGGGTGGACCCCCGGTCCCCCCCTGTCCCGTCCCTCCTAGGGTTCCCTGAGGCTTCCCAAGCCTCTGTGGTGAGTATCCTCCCCTCCCTTAGAGGAAATATACTCACCAAGCCCTCGGGACACTGGAGACGTTGCTGGGGCAACCACAAGCCGGAAGGGACTCCTCTGGGCAGGAGCTGTTCCCTTCTCCCACCAGGGGTGCTTTTTTAGCAACCCCAGTGGCTCCGTGAAATGCTGAAAACCTCGGGACACGACAAGGCGACGTCCTCTCAGAAGGTCTCTGGGTCACAGGGTCCGAGTCTTCCTCGGCCCTCCGTGTCAGCCCCCACGGCACAGCGGGTCAAAAGGCGTCTGCAGGCCCCACAGTTGGCGCGCCAATCTGTTGCTTCGCGTATCTGTCTCTCAGGTCAGCTCAGCGTCAGCTGGGCCGCCCTGCTAGCTGTGATACACCCAACAGTACCTTCGCGTGGGTTTTTGGCTCCGCAGTCCTTTTGCCTTAACTGTCTCGGCCGTGGTTAGAAAGAGGGGACACTCCAGGCTCAGGGAGAAAAGGTTTATTCGGGTAACTCAGGGGGCAGCCCCTGGTTCCAGGCCTGTGCCTCTGGGGAGTGGACCCCGGGCCTCGGTTACAGGGGGTTTTTGTTCCCCCAAATCTCAGGGGTGGACACCAGTTACAGAGACCAATCACACAAAACCAGGTGGGTAAGGTCAAAATGCAATACACAACATTAACAAATCAGGTGAATTTGGGATGTGGTCCTGTGAGACCCACCAATCCCTGTCAGACACCTCTCCTGAAGGTTTTGGGGCCTGGGGGATGGTGGACATGTGGGGGAGAAGTACAATGGGATGGGGGAAAACACAATAGGACGATCGAAAACCCAGGGCAGAGGATTAGAGTTGTCTTGGCAACTCTTATCGCCCTCTGATAAGCACATTCCAAGACAGTAACTTTACCTGGCTAGGGTTAAAGTCCAAATCACATCAAACCTACAACTAAGAAACTTATGATAATATTCCAGCACCCCCACACTGAACCCTGTCTGTCCCTCATGCAGTGGCTCACCTTATCTGTCCCTTGCCCAGCCTCCTGTCCCTTCCTCCTCACAGCACGGCCAGCAGATGCCAACTGACTCTCTACCAACTAACTCACTTTTGTATCACACCCATAGCTGTGAGGGCAAGGCTGTTCTCACTCTTCAGT